>NW_024610289.1:0-65094 GCF_016920785.2 Ixodes scapularis | reverse complement strand
GTGGGGGGAATATACCTGGCAAGCTTGCCGTTGCACGCGCAGAAACACACGAGCGACACGCGCTTGGCGGCCCGAAGATCCTAGTATGACGTCACGACTGGTCGAATGTTTTTTCGCTTTTTCTCGCTTTTAGTTGCATCTTCAGGGAAAACAAAAGTGATATTCAGATTCACGGGATAAAAATACGCCAGAATTCACCTCTAACTCGTTTTTTTCAAGAAGTGTTTCAGCTTCCCTTTAAAGCCCGTCCCCAACCCGCCCAGCGACTCGGGCGTCCTTATCACCCTAACCACTGACGAGAGGGACAGCCAAACATCGTGACTCATTAATTCAGCCTCCACGGCTCCCGCGTCCCCCGTTGGCGACGCGGAAGACGTAACTCACGTTCCACCGGACGAAGAAACTAAAACTACTCGTTATCGGGAGACGGCAGAAACGTGACTCCCTTCATGGGGGCGAGGTTCTAGGATGGGCGCCGCCATTACTATAGCCTCCTGTGCAGGCACGTAGCCAGGGGGGGGGGGGGGGGGGGGCATGGGGCCCCCCCTTCTTCGCCCCCCCCCCCCCCCCCCCGAAATTTTCCATTTTACTGGGGCCTCCGCTTCCCCTCATACAGCATTTTGTCATGGGCAGCGCGCTCGCGGCCTAACGGTTATCGCGCTTGCCTTCCACGCAGAAAGCCAGGGTTCGATTCCTGGCCGCAGGGACACGTTTATGTTGACTCTAACGTAATGTTCTAGTAAATTCGAGAACCGTGTTGCTGATTCGAGGTCAGAATGTTCTACACGCCGAACCTTCTACGACGATTGTTCCAGAAGCCTACGCGTGTACAAAAGGGGCTCCGCGTGGCACGCCGGAGTCAGTTTCGCCTCAGCTTTCGATCCTGCTGTCTCGCCGACTTCGACGCCCGCGACGCTCTGTTGTTATTTGTTTTTTACACCAGTTCGCCCCATTAAACGTTTAGTTTCCTCTGTTATTCTTTGTTTCATTACCCCTTCATTCGTGACAAAATGTATAAAAGATAAAGTTTAGAAGCCTTCCAAGAAAAATTCGAACACTGCCTCGTTGTGCGCGTTCTTTTTGAGTTTTCGGAAGGTCGAAGGCTGTGTTGTATCCTGTTCGGTTAGTCCACGATACTTTGTCCGGTTTCTATACTGAACACGGGAGGCTGCATGTTCGCCGGGCCAATCTTATCACTCAAGGCCGACAGTTTGAATGGTTCAGCCAGCGTGCTTTTAATAGGGTGACGAATCGTCATGCGACGAATGGTAACCGGACAAAAGCTCACCGGTTTTTTCACAGACCCGGACATTTTGAGGCTACCCCGGGCGAAACACGGGCTGGGATGAAGAGAGGACGCGATGGACATTGCACCATATTTAAGAGAACTGGCATCCCATCCCATGCAAAGGTGTCGACAGGTAAGCAGGCAGAGAAGCAACGATTTGGGACCAAAATTTTTAGGTCACCGAAACTGAGTGCAGCTGATAAGATCAAGCTTGCTTGACTCAATGTATGCCGGAGCACCCTTGTGCCTCACCCAAGAAACTTCGTGAACCGAAGTTTTTTAACCCAAAGAGTGATCGAAGAAGTGAAGTCACGCTTTGTCGACCTCGCTTTTTCATTGTGCTTATGTCACGCTAAATGAGCACACAAAGGTTAGGCACAATGTCTCTTCATTACTAATGCATGGGTTTTCTTGCGGCTCAAATTAATATTTGAAGTGGATAGCTAGACAAATTAATTTAATTCCGTTATTGAGCGTCGTAAATGTATTTGAAATCAAGGATTATCTCAAGGTGCTGTGAAAAGGAAACTGAAGCAAAACTGTAATATACAAACCATTGACTTGCGAAGTTTTAAAAATATTTTTGAGGAACGAGAGTGTGGCCTTTTGGGCAGATTACCAATTTAGAAAGCTGTGCGGGATTTCGGATAGGCTCGCGTTTCTTCCAACACAGCTGGTGCCCGAGGGACTAACCCACATCAGGGAAAAGTCTACCGGTGACATCGGCGACCTGCTGGACTACTTTGATTGCACGTATGTCAACGGCCCACTCCGTTGTGCTTCTGCTCGTTCTGCGGAGGCACCCAGAGCGAATTCTTCCCTTTGCCTGACTGTGCGCCGACGACGACCGGAGTTTCCCCCGGAACGGTGGAATATGTACGACGCCACTCTTCAAGATAAAGACCGGACGTACACCTGCGAAGGTTGGAATACCCGGTTCCAGAAGTTTGTCAGCCACGCACATCCAAGCGTCTGGATGCTGATTGAATTCCCACAGGAAAATCAGGCGTTCGTTGCCACAGCAGTGACACAAGCCCGCAGAGGTGAATCCTCAGAGAAGCGTGTGCGGAAAAACCACTTTGCGCCTGCAGAAACGTCTGAAAAATATTCTAGAGAGGTTCGAGGTACACGCAGATCTACCAGGACTGCTGGAGCTAGTGGGAGACTGCATTCGCTTGTAACCAACCGATAAATAAACTTGTTTCTACTCTAAGCAACAAACCATGCGCCTGTCAGATTTAATTTATCGTTGCATTTTAGTGTCGCACGCATGCACCTAAGTTGTCCGCACACGTGCTAAGACCAACATTAAATTTTCTCCTGGTGAGCCTCTGTCCGGTGAGCTTTAGTCCGGGAGTCGCGACGAATTGTCCTGCTACGAGCTGCCCTGCCTCGAATTGTCTTTCGACGAATAGTCCTACAGCCGAACAAAAGGAAGCGTTTCTACGTTCGTTTGTTTTTTGTTTTTTTTTTTTAAATTTAGGGCGATGGTAGTAAATTTTATGAAGAACGCAAAGGTGGGAGGGATATCTTCCTTCGGGTTTGAAAGAGTGGAAATCCAAGTTGACTTCTTAGAGAAACAATACTAGTGGAGTAGTCGCACAATGATAAAGATTATTCAGGCGGCTCGGTGTCGGGCTGACTCTAGATTATTCATTGAGTAGACCGGACGAGTCGACGTTACGATAGATCGGAGCAGACGCTACAACGTCATCCCAACGCTGTGCCTGTCACGTGACTATTATGCGCTCCCTTAGGAAGGTCACGTAAAGGTCACATGGCCCGGGATTAGTTTCGATGGCTCCTAGCGTCCTCCCTATTCCAGCGTAAAGCGAAGAAGAGTATACTAACGACCGGTATTTCAAACGATAGAGCCATCTCGGTTAGGACGGTTCGACAGAAACGACCCGTAAACGAAGACATACGCGCTAACGAAATTGCGATGCCGTAATCCGTGATTTAGCACGCGAGCTGGAATCCACCAGACGATTTCTCTACAATTAATAGCGTTGACCCGCAACCTAAGATACCGCTGATCACTAACTCTACTTTTTTTTCCCTTCAGTTTCCCAACTTTTACTTAAAAATAAACTGACCCGCAAAAAGTTTCGAAAGACACGATAATAAAAAAAAATTACGCGACACGCAAAAAAATAACACGATAAAAAGAAACGGTCACCAGCTTACGGGGACTGTCCGGGTCGCAGATTCCATCTATCCTACCTGCCAACTTCCAAAGCCCCAGCTAAGACCCCCCCCCCCCCCCCCCAAAAAAAAAAAAAACAAAAAAAAAAAACACGACATTAGTGCAGCGGCAAAACTGAGCAACCCAAAACCCACAGGGGGCGGACATAGGACGACAACATTCTACCCCCCTCCCCCCCCCCACCCTTCCCGAACAAACAAAAAAAAAGGCATAAGGAAATCCAACAAGTCCAACAAGGCGCCGCCAAGAGAACCACAAGACGACGAAACGCTCGCAAAAACACCCCGAGTTGGTCAACCAGACAGCCAACAACGCGGTCCAGGCCAATCCTAAAATCAATAAATATATATTAAAAAAAAAAAAGGCGCGAGCCCCCAATCCAAAGCGTAAACCGAAGCCAATCCTAAGCCGGCCAGGAAAGCCGTTCCGGCCCAGCTTCGACTTCAGGAAGAACCACTGGAGCGGAGCCTCTGGCTCTCAAGGTCAAACGCACCTGAGGAGATGCCACTGCCGGTTTCTCTACCAGCACGAGGGTGAGGGTGAAAAGAAGAAAGAGAGAAAACACCCCCGAAAAAAGGGACCTCCCCCCTCTCCCACCACACGAACATGTTTTCGTTGCGGTCCAAAGAGGTGCCTCGGCGGGCCAACCAAACTGAGGAACATCAACAACATACCGCAGCCCCTGTCTTTGGACGTCGTTGTTGGAAGGCTTCGCGGCGGGAAAGGCAGCTGACACAACAGCTGAAGTTAGACTACGCTTTGCAGGTGTTCCCGTTATAGGCGATTCTAAGAAGCGTCGACGTAAACAACAGAATTTAGAATGGGGAGAAACGGGTGAAAAAGAGATTTTTCGTACACGTGCTGCCGCGCAAAGGCCACACACCTGAAGTCAAGACAGCTAGAGCTAAACTACACATAAAACGTTTTGATAAAAGAAACCGATGACGTTACGGTAACATGTTAAGTTACGATATGTGTAGACAACAAAAAAAAAAAGTGCCGTCTCTGCAGTATTGCTGCAGCAGGACACGCGGTGTAGAAAGGAATCAATAAACTGCCTCAAATATGTGACATCAGTTCTAGGGTGCTATGTTGCGCTTTTTGAACTCCCAGGAGACTAGGAAGAGGGAAGTGACGTCAACGACACAGCAAACGCAGATTGGGTGTTGATTTCGTTTTCTTCTGTCAACATCCAATCTGCGTTTGCTGTATCGTTGACGTCACTTCCTTCTCCCTAGTCTCCTGGGAGTCCGAAAAGCGCAACATAGCACCCCTAGATGCGCATGAATAAGTTCTCGCAAGTTTGCGTATGATTCTAGGCACATGATACAAGAAGCTTAACAATGAAAGGTACCAAGATATCCTTACATTTAAAGTTCCTACCTGTAAGCAACCTTGTTCACACAAACTGACGAAGGCAAGGGTGCGCGAAAAGTGAGCGAATGACCGGACGCGTTCGGACACTCAAAAAACAAACCACACACACTTATCAACGCTGACGTCCGTGCCCATTTGACTTCTTTGTGTTTTGATCACCAGGGGTTGCCGCACCCGAGAATTAATTAACAGAATCTGTCATCATCACTTCGCGATTCGATCGCCAGGTACGCAATTACGGTGCGCAGCGAATACCTCCCAAGGAAGGCGAAGATTATTCGCGGAGCACCCAACGCCAATAAATTTGCAGAAGCCCGGAAGCGTTGAAGCAAGCTGGACTCCAAGTTTCTACCGAACAAAACAAGTTCCTCTTACAATGAGGACAACGAAGTACGGCAAACAAAACATCGAACGTATAGACCAATTCAACTTTCTGACGTCGGTCACAGTACTGCGGTGGCGCTGATGTCGGCACGCAGCATGCGCAGACTCTTCCCTCCTTCCGAATAGGGAAGAGATACAACCGTCACGACCCTAGCGGCTAAGTTGGAAACTAATTCTATGGGGACAACAACATGGATTATTTGTTTGTTCTTTGACACACACGGTCGGCTAACATAGACGAACGCTCGATCAAGGAAGGAAAAGCCCACAAGGCCATCGAAAAAACAAAATTGCATATTACGTTTTTTTTTTTATGGTGATGACGATCTTTTTTGCAATCAGGTAACTCCGAATAATCTTACCAGAAGAGACGCTCTGGTAAGGTCACTTTTCTTAGCCAGTAGGCGTTTGTAGCCTTCCCGAATCGAAACGCTGTTGAGGAAGATGGCGTAAAAAGGTCCAGTCCATGGGCCTTGCGTTGGGCGAACATCGAGCTGTGCCGTAAACAAGGTTTCGCAACGCCACAACATGGTTACTAGAAACACACACTTTACCGCGACATCTACACACACGTTCCTTGGTATAGAAACGGCGCAAGTTAGAATTATTCGTTAAAACAAGAAAGAGAATGAGAAAAAAAATACCCCAGCGGTAATCTCTTGAGTTATGGCGAGAACAGAAGTTCTCCTCTTTCCACCCTCACCCTCTTACAGGCGACGTCTCCAGAAAACAGGCTCCTGCTTCTGAATTTCAATAAATGTCGTCGCAACTCATCGTTTTGCCTTGGGTGTATATATTTTTTTTCTACATTGAAATTGTATTTTTGTCGCTCTCCGCGTCTTTTTCCTTTCGCCTTTTTCTTTATTTTTCTGTCCAGTGTGCTGTAGGTGGCGCTGCGTCTCTTCCCAAATTCCCCCCCCCCCCCCCTCCTCTGCACGAATAGCTGACGATAACATTTGAAAAAGATTTCGACCCCTCCTCTCCCTCTCTTTGTGGTATAAAAAAGGACGCTCCGTGCGGATTAAGCTTACCCACATCAGATTAAGCGCCATCTAAACCGCCGCCACGTTCATCAGCGCAAGCCATGCGTTCGAAGATGCGGTATAGGCCAGGGCTTAAAATAAATGAAAGCAGACGCACCCGTAGACAAACTCAGCTAATCCATCAAAGAAAAAAATCGTGAGCTATTCCACTCTGTGAAGGTGAGTAACCAGGGAAAATGTTTAGCACACGACACAGACGTAACACAGAACTTTGAACGAAGGTACGAACACATTTATTGTCTTGATCGGTGATTGTCGTGACGAAAGGTACGCGCACACATGTCGAGGACCATCGCCGCCCCGAGGAGCCGGCGGAAACTAGACACGCGCGACGGGACCGCCAGCCGGCGGAAAGGAGACTAGGCACGCAAGCGCTTGGAACGACGACAAAGAGATGGCGCTGCAAGCGTAGATATGACCTGAGTTTATGTTGACGCACACAAAAAATCCACGAAACCCTAGCCATAAACAGCTTGGCTGTAAAATTACAAACGGTGATACTTTCCCAAAATATATATGATTGTGCGCTGCTCGCAAATCTTGGTGATGAAGGGAGCACAAGCTTTCGTCTTACGCTTCGTGTTGTGGTCCTGTCTTTTTGGCCCGGCTTCAAGGCACATACTGTAGAATCATCTACCCAACTTGTCTGTTTCTCCACCTTAATTTTAATCTCATAAGCTGAACTTCCTTCGTTAGTCATTTCGCATCACTTGAGTCCAGCCGCACAAATATCATAGAAGCCGTCAAAGTTTCCTATAAGGAACTTTTAAAAAAATAATTCCGGGTCTGGAGAAATTATAAGTTAATTTAGAATTAATTCGAAGAGGCGAGGTAATGCGGATGTGAACGTTCGCAGGATGACTCGGTCATCAAGAGAAGAGGGCCGTTACAAGAGACGCAACTCTTTTGTTCCTGAATGAAAGGCTACGACCCGCAATTAGAAAAGCAAATCTCTTCGTCGCCGGCTTAAGCATCTCTTCCATCACAATTAGCGATACACAATGGGACACGTCAAAGCCAGCGTCGCATCCTCGCCCGAGTAACGGACACCTCTAATGGTACATCATGCATTCGAGTAAAGTAATAAGACAGGAAGCGGAACGCAAGCCTAGGAATCGTGACCACCAATTATGTTACCGAAAAGTGGCTATGGAAATAGTGTATACAAACGGCGCAACGACACGGAAAGAGTACTACAACGCTGACTTACAACTGAAACTCTGTTGGGGCTGCACGAGTGTGTGCCACAACCAAAGAAGTTAGAAAACGAGAACCTACAAAAGATTGAGGTCCCCTGCCCCCAGTTTTTTGCGCGCGCGGTGGCCTTTTGAGCGATTTTAGTGCCGTTTATCTGTTTCATGTTCTCGTACCTTGATTTTGTGACACATGTAGTAATTATATTCGATGTCAGGCACAAATACGGTTGAGTTGAGTTCTTTTTCGCTCCGTCCGCGTCGTTGCCTTGTTTGTACTTATCAGAATTGACAAACTAGCCCAATCGTTTACGTTATGGGAAAAAAAATATCGTGCATCGAATAATAGAACATCGTATACACACACTTACCCTAATTCACGTGATCTAAATGATAACGGGCACTCACACGATGAATTATTACAAGTATCTCCAACCAAACAGTCAATGCCTTTGTGCAGGTTTAGGTTAGCACTTTGGTTGCATAAAGACATATCTAAAAAAAGAAGAAAAAAAAAAAACGACACATCGTTTGGTGAAAGATTTGCTGTTTTGTTTCTGATTTCTTACTAGAACTGAAACTTACAGTTTGGAACTCTCCATTTGGACAACGTGCGATCAAATCGGAATAGTGCAAAGCAAAGCAACGAGACTTTTCTCTGAACGTAGGCACAGGTGTGACGATCTGACGATCTTTCATTTAGGTGATTTAAGTCCGGGTACTCTCGCAGAAAATGCATAGTGCGAGCATGCAGCGGCTTCGGTTTTGATCACACCGATAAATTCATTAAACCCGAAACGTTTTGCAACCGCCACGTTCCATTTCGGGGAGGTCGGATCACGACTGCAAAGCTTGAACAGATGTAACCGCACAACATAAGATACGATATATTTAATTCACATAAATCAAAGAATGAGGAGCGCAAGTTCGACTGCTACTTGCGCCGGGGTTGAGTAACGTTAAACGCCGAACTCTGGTTGGTTTCGATTTGAAGGATAGTGGGTAGACCTCAAGGCTAGCTATCTTGAGCTCTACCAATTCGAGCCAATCAGAGCTCGGCATTCTGACGTCACCACAACCTCTGTGCAACAAGCAGACAAACTTGCGCTCCGCGTAAGAGCAGCCATTGTTTTACTGTTTCCCCAATTACTAAATTCCTGGTTATTTGTTAATTGATGTCTTCCTGGTCTTTGGAATATCGCACTGTCGATTGCGCTCCCTAATGGTATAGATTACAAGTGATTGTCTACCGCAAGGCAGACAGTTATTTTTAGGTTTCAACATGTATAGGGACTTTAAGCGAACCGTTACAATGTTCCGCACTAGCGGAGCCTTTGAAGCTTGGTCGCGTCCGCGGAGTGATACCGTGACCTAGGTGCGCGCGCTTAAAAGCGTGCACCAAAAGGCTCCGGTAGGGCGGTGTGCGGAACACGGTAGCGGTTTGCTAAAAGTCCCTACTATCAGCCCCGCCATTCGTTGATATCCTATTGTAAGTTGCAGCGGTTGGTTCTCGCGAGTGCTCTGCGGGAAAGTAGAAATTACAGATTTCTTAAAAATGTAAGCAAAAAAAAAAAAAAAAAGCCTGATTCGACTACTGTTCTCTAATAGTGTCGCTCGGAATACATAAATAGGTCAATAACTGTTCAGGTTCGAAAGTTCCCTAAAGTCTTTTACGAGACGCTGAGCGTCCCAAGGCATCAACTGCCGTCATTGATTGACTCAATGCCCGATATCTACATAGCTAAAATATTTCGAGAGCGGGCCATTCGAAAAAAAAGCGCGCGCGCTCTGTTATCTTGATGTCATATCAGTCACGTCAGGGACCCCGAGAGATAACATAAAGAAAGGAGATACCAAAGAGCGGGTAAAGTGATAATTTAAGGTTTATCTCTTTCCAAACATTGCTGGGTTACTCTCTGTGATAGTGTTATGAGTGGATGAGGAGGATAAACAGACAAGACAGACAAGAGAGTTAACAAACACTCTGATGTTTAACTCGCTTGTCAAGGGAATTTACCAACACCTTGGTGAACACCCTTGTCAAGGGAGTTAAAAAACACCTTGGCGAGCTCTCTTGACACAGGGCTCAATATGGTACCCTGAATGTATTCCGGAACGTATAGGAAATGTTTTGTTTTTGTTTTTTAACTAGTTGTGTTTGATGGATAATGTTATTGCAATATTTCAGTTCTACTCGAAGAGCACGTTTCCTAAAAAAACCAGCTCCTGCAATAATGATACGGTGATGCAGGCTACTTTCTAAAAAAATAAAGGCAACAAACAAAACAAGACGAATAATGTATAAAGCTGGACCCTTCGCCTCTCGACTCCTTTAACAATTGAGAAGTTGTAAAAAGACACTCATATTTTGAAGACCCGTATAATTTCGATTTCTCTGTACTGTCTGTGAGCAGGAAATTCACTCCGAGGCATGACATCAGAGAGATAATTGTTTTGGCACATTCTCCAAGACTACCCTGCGGCCTTAGGAAGTAGGCAGCGCATTTTTTGTTTCTTACGACAAGGTCGTTTTGAAAGAGCTTACTACCACTCACGTTGATTGCCCCTGGTGCCCTAACATAAACCCGGCTAATGTCGCTTAAGGATGATCACACAGCTCATATTCATTTGTGATGAGTCATACAAGACTATAAATTGTTCAGTTATGAGTTTGGTGGCAGTAAAACAAACGTCGACAAGTTCCTAACACTCAAGAGCGATTGTTGTTTATATCGTTTATAGTCGTACATTCAAAAAGGCATGATCGGGCCAACCATTAACAAATTTTTAGTTGCATCTAAAGCATGTCGCTGGTATGACGCAGCATCGGATTATGTGGATTATGTACATCAAACATCACCACTTTTCAATTACAAACCAACCATGTGTCCTCGTGTTCAATGTTCACACGTTCATATAACTAACCATTTTCCCCATACTTTAATTATTTTGCTTTCAATGTTCATGTGTGTAGATTGTGTAAATATAAGCCCCCATAGGTCACAACCTCCGCACCAAGGTAAGTGTACATAAAAAAAAAGACCCCGTGTATGCTTTTCAAGATTCGGGTTTTGAATTCATAGCAACTATAGAGAACCGAGAGCTCAAAGGTAGCGCTTACATAACTATAATGTGTGTCCAGATACTTCAATTTACTTTCAGTGTCCATGTGTGTAGATGTAAAGGCAGTGTCCTCACAGGTCTGTAGTCACTGCACCGAGAATAAGTATACTATACATAACACGACGACACTTCCTTTTAATGATCTGTATTTGAATTGCTGGCAACCAGGGAACCAACAGTTCAAAGAACACACACCTATAATGTGTGTCCACATACTTCAATGCGCTTCCTTTCAGTGTCCATGTGTGTAGATGTAAAGGCGGTGTCCTCATAGGTCTGTAATCACTGCACCGAGAATAAGAATACATAAAACGACGACACTTCCTTTAAATCATACGTATTTGAATTGCTGGCAACTAGGGAACTAACAGTTCAAAGAACACGTTCGCATAAGTAGCCTGTGCCCCTACTACTTCATCACTGCATGTGTTTTCAGTGTCCATCTGTGCACAGGTATACAAGGGCGGTGTCACCACGTCTGTAACCATGCACTCCATCCGAGAGTAAATGGAAAACAAAAAAGGACAACCTTTTTTTATTTGTTTTTGTATTTTACGCTGACTGCAACGTGTATTTCGTCGCGGCTGTGTCTCCAACCTATACCGAGAATTTTTGCAACCGTGCCAGGGGCATAGCGGCGCGAGAGAAACCCACGGGTCAATTTCACACTGGCGCAGATCGCGGCACGCTCGAGTCACGAGGCGCGAAGCCAAGCCCACTTCGACAACAACGTCAGTTTTTGTTGTTCTTGTTCGAGTACTTCGTTCTTTTGTAAGCAGACGACCCGACAAAGACGCAGAGAAGTCACCAGTCCGGTACTATACTGTCCTCTACAACATTTCAGACACGGCTAAAATTGCACATTCAGAAAGCAAAACATCGGGTGGCGACGTTGGGCTCAGCTTTCGTCTCTGTTCGAAACAGCCTCATCCGTCAGGAGGCGGTTGACAAATGATGTGTGAAACGTGTGAACAAAAATTACTCCGAAAACAAAGTAAAAATAGAACAACGAGATCGCCAAATCGACAAATTGGGATAGACGGAAGTTAAGCCTAACGTTGCCCATCCGTCCGTCCCACTCGTCGTCGACATCTCCGACTGGTTTCGTTTGCGATACGAAGCGCACAACCTCCCGGCCATTTAGGATGAGTCGAACGTCTTTCTGCTATGAAAATCGATAAATATATATACGTCGGATTAAACTGAAACGCCATCGAAACGAGCGCCGGTACTGAAGCCGAAATGACCAACATCGAGCTCCCCTAAGCCTAACCCAGCGGACAGCTGAGTTGGTCCCTGCCCCCGAACTCAAAGCGGGCGGCAGCGACTGCTTCGTTCCACAAACGAGACCGGAGAAGTGACGTCTAAAAAAACGAGAGCTTATTATTTTTATTATTAAAGCAAGTTAACCTTAAATGACGCTGAGTTCCAAACAAGGTGATGACGCTCACTCACCAAGAATCCGCAGCGATGGCAAAGTCAAGGCGACGGGCGCTGAAACATTTCCGAGTATAAGCGACAACGAATCCGACGAACTGGCGTTCGAGTTATCCAGGGATCCGTCGGCGCCCTCCTGCGTCGAAATCGTTCCTCGTTTTTTGCACCAGAACAACGACCACCAACCACCAGAACCACAACGAGAACGACGACGAACTTCACCGGAGTCTATGCCGCCATCCACGAAAACGGGGACACACCAAAAACGCAGACGACAGTTCTTCGGCGTTGGCGGCGGCGGCTGTTGGTAGCAGACGACAACGCAGAACTCGAGCAGATGGTTCACGGAGCAGAAGTGAAACCGAAGCAGACGATGAGTTTTCGAAGGGTCAAAAAGCGTCCGGATGACACGGAACTCGGCGCTGCTGGTGCACGGGCGGCGCGAGAGAGGCTCACCTCACGCGCGAGACTCCACCACACAGCCAGTCCAGACGGACCTCGGCGCAACAAGTGGTTTTTTTACTTCTCGGACCAAGGTAGCGCAGCGCGCCGACGACGAGATTCCTACGTAGGCAGGTAGGCAGAGAAGCCGTGCTGGCTTTCTTTTCGTTTTGGTGCTTGTTTTGGTTTTTCTTTTGTTGGGAGGGAGGAGGTAGGGTGCTGGTGAGGAGGGGGAGGGGCTGTGGTGTGTGTTCGTGTGTGAGCCGAGGGAGGAGAAGGAAAAGAGATCCTCTGTTACGATATTCACAGCCCCCCACGTTCCCTTTCCCTCCTTCAGATCCTACCTTCTCCAAACCTTCGCAACCAGAACCGAGTAAGGTAATACGAGAGGAGAACGTGTACGCGGAGAGGGTTTCAAAATAAAAAGAGGAGGAAAGAGAGAAAGCAAGAGGGTAAGAAGGGGAGGAATACATGAAAATAATATTGCGGGATGAAAAGAAGCGCCACAGAACCTGCCCCGCCGCCAGGCAAGAGGAACACCTTGCGCCGCAGCATCTTGTACATGGGACGTTTCTCTTCTCTCCACCAGGGCTGACTCTTATCTCTTTCCCTCTTGCAAACTTTCCTCCTCGCCCTCGACGAACGCCGTCGCCAGTGTTGACCGGCGAAAGAGCGGTGCTTCGCTAAAGGTAGCGAAATCGACACCGAAATTTCGCGTTTCGCCATTTTTGGGAGCGCTCTGCGAGTTCGTCGTTTGTGATGCGAGTGTTTCGGCTCCGCGGTATCTAGCTGCTAGTCCTGGAGCCGTGAAAACGCTGCAGTCCTAATATCATTATAAGATGCAAGTGCAATGAAACGTTCATTTCATTTCAGATATTTGATATGGCGATTGGAGATATACCGTATTTTCCGGACTATAGTCCGCACCCGGTGTATAGTCCGCAGGGGGAAATTTGGGGTCAAAAATAAAAGAGTTTGCTTAGATAGCCCGCACCCTGTGCATAGCCCGCACCCGGTGTATAGTCCGCACCTGGCGCTTAGTCGACACGAAAATCTTCTCATAGCCGGCACAGGTTTCCAAATGTCTGCTTTTTAGCTCACAATAAAGCCTATAATGTGCATAAATCATCATTAACATACACTTTCGTGCACAAAATTCGTCACGTCTCGTCATAATCAACGATCTTGAAAAACATAATTCCTGTATAGTCCGCACGCGTAGATAGTCCGCTCAGCCACAAATTTCAACTTTTAAACATGTATAGTCCGCGGACTATAGCCCGGAAAATACGGTAATTGCTCCGAACTAAACAACTTCGATAAGGGTGGACCGGATATGATGTGCGGTATATTACTATCACTGAGGCTGATTGAGAACACATATTAATACAGCAGCACATCTGTAATGAAGTAGCGATATCGAAGTATCAATAATGAAGGAGAGCAATAATAAAGCAACAATATTAACGTACCAATTTTGAAGTATCAATTAACAAAGTAGGACTAACGATGCAGCAACAATAAGGTAGCAATAATGGACCAGCAATAATAATTCAATATTGAATAGCAATAATAAATAATAAGCAATAATAATTGAATATTGAATAGCAATATAAAAGTAGTAATAAAAAATAGCAATAATAATACAATAACGAAGTAGCAATATTGAAGTAACACCTGATATCCCGTGACCCAAGGTCACGTGAAATCACGTGACAGCGGGGAAATTGACGCCACGTGACAATAATTTACTGACTACAGAAATAATAAAACAATTCCGGGTCAAGGGACGACGTCGTGTTTTGTCCTCAGTTAGTTTTATTCTTTCTGTTGTCAGTAAATGTTAGTGTTACTAACAAGCTCTTCAGCAAATGTGGGCAATAATTTCCCCGCTAGATATAGCGGGGAACCTGACACGACAGTTCTCATAAAATTCGGCTGATAAAAAAACAAGTTCTGGGTTAAAAATAAATATATAACAGCGCCCTCAAAAATGACAATCTGGGAAAGTATCTCTGCATTCGCTCCAACAACACCCCGGGTAAGGAAAGGGGTGATGCACCCGATTCGTTCCTCAATTTTTTATTCCTTGCTCCATTGTTCCCCTCTTTCTTTTTTCTCTTTTTTGATTTCGCTTCTGAACAATCAACATTCCACTGCAGCTGACACTTCTCCATCGAGCTAAAAAGTTCGTGCCGAGAGGAAAAAAACACAAAACAAAAACAAAAAAAGCCAAGAAATCTCAAAGGGTGACCGTTCGGAATCGCGGTCAGCAGGCTCAAGCGCTCCCCGCAGCCAGGCTCTCTCTTCGGCACCCCAGAAATAGCCACTACCGTGAAGAGGACACAATACGCAGATCGCAAACGCCTTCACCGCCAAACTTTTTTTTTTACCTCTTATTATTTTCCCTGACAAAGACAATGCTCCGTGCCCAACAAAAAAAGGCAGTCGCCGCGGGCATGCCACGCCTGACCCCACACACACTTTTCTCCGTCACGTGACAACCAACACGGATGTAGAGAGCCTGGTGGGCGTGGACACGTGATTAGAAGCACCTGATTGGCTGGGACGGCTCGCAGCCTCCGCTGCGCTCCATCCTAAGATGGAAACGGGGTGTAGCTGACCCAGTTTTCGCAGAGCGAACAACCAGCTGGGGCGGTGGTGGTGGACTGACCACCACAGCGATACCGTACTTCTTTTTTTTCCCCGGAAGTTGGACTGTTTCTAGTGAGAACGAAACAGGGCGGTATATCCGGAACGAACTCTCCCTTATCATCCATCAAGCGAGTCGCTTAATGGTCTGGAATGCGAGCTGCCGATGTGCTTTGTCTCGAAAGCTCGCCGTCACTGCAAACTCGTAACATAAAGGGACTAGAACTATTAGAAGATTTCTTCCTGGCAGAGCGTGTCTTTCGAACGCCTGTACTCCAGCAAGCGTTCTATGCTTTCCGTCGTGCTTTGCCGATGTGCACAAAACGACGAGGCACTGTCGAAGGTAGGAGGAAGCCCGATTCCGCCGTTCTTACTCTATCAGTGACCGCAACTTTGTTCGAAACCATCAGGCTTGAACTTCAAACGAAAATTCGGTATACCATGAATCTTTTGTGTATCACTACATTGTCCGCTAGGCTTGGCTTCGCGACTAATATCTTTTTTTTAAAGTAAATTCGCAATTCATATTTTTATTAAGCTTGCCACGTTAACTTAAAGGGACCATGAAGGCAATTTAATTTTGTTTTAAAAAGAAGGTGTTTTCGGAAGCATTGGGGTCCTCGTATGCCACACATTTTTTTCTAGAACGTTGTGACTCTTATTTCTGTACCTGCAAATAAATTTGCGAAACCGAAACAAACATTCAGATTTCTTCCCTTTTTCGCCTCTGGAAAGAGAAGTGACGTCAGGGAGCACTGTCGGCATCGGTAGGATTTAGTGCACACTCAGTGTGGTTCCCGTGGTTCGCTCTAGTGCAGGGTGGTCTGTGAAGAAAACCTGGAAGAAATGGACGACAACGCCGCGCTCGCAAACGAGTTTGAGCTCCCGTTCAGCGACCTCACGCCGACTGAACGGGAGATGCTGCTAAGGACGCAGAACTATGGATTGGCGACCGATGCAGCAATGCTGCGCATTGCTGCATCGGTCGGCAGTTTATGCAAACTAACGTCGCCCGATCGACCGCACGTCTTTAGCCGACCTTTCGCGCAACCTACTACTGCACATAAACGCGGCATGAATGGTGAGACACCAGTTCGCAAAGCGAACACGAGACGACGCACGAAACCAAAACCAAAAGTCCGCCGCCACCGGCGCTTGTACCTCTTTTTCTTTCTTTTTTTGTCCATGGTTGTTCGATGCTTGTTACGCGCCCGAGGTAGCAGTGCGGGATGCTTTTAACCAGTGACAAACGGAGGGATCGCGACAGATTATGCTTTTATACACGGTATGAAACCTATTAATTCCCAACTACAACTTCAAAATATTATTCAACGTTCAAATAAACTTTTTTCATCACATCTCACCACCGAAATCGAAACCAAAAGCGCGTCTATCGTTTGAACCAATCGCCAGACGAGGAGCCCGTGGTCGTCACGCTTCGACGGCGTACTTTAGTTCACCTTTCTGCCGCCGCCTCGGTGGGGTCTTAGGCATCGTTCCCGGCGCTATTATTACCGCGCCTGTTTGCTCGATTGGTGCGGCCCCCAAATTTCTGTTCGGGCTAGAACTTGGTCAACAGTATCTGAGACTTGCCTGACATCCATTTCAATCGTCGAATAAAACTTCGAAACTGCCTTCATGGTCCCTTTAAGGGAGCGTAATTTTTTTTCCCTCCAGAAACAAAGCTTTTAACTATTCACAATTTAGTATGTTACGAAAAGTAATTCTTACGCCATACAAAAACGCTCGCAAACTTTACAAACTAACGAACAAGAGTGGTAGAAATAATACGCTCGAAACTTGAAAGAGACTTTGTCCATATATTTCTGTCGGCCTGGATGTTACTTTCAACGTTTACGAAATTCGTGAAGAGAAATTGAACTGCCGAAGCTTTTCAACACAAAAAGGCGCTCTATTGCAATGATATTCAATTGAAATGTTTTGCACTTTACACGAGCTTACTGGCACTCAAGGATACTCGCACGCAACGCCACTGGCCAAGAAACTCCTTTGTTGCGGTGTAATTTCAAGGAAACAATGCGAGCTTTTTCTTTCAATCTCTCCTTCGCAAAACTTGATGACCTAAGTGAAGGATCACAGTATCCTCCAGTGACGATATTTGAATGGGGCTCGTAGATTGGACCCGAGCATTGCGCGGGCACTCGATTCCGGCTCACGATAATCGATAGCTCGAGAAGCATTCGGGTAGTGGCCCGTGTCCAGTCGCTGCAATAACGACACTAGCCGAACCATAACACTGTCTGGAGCTCAACGCATGTCATGTCCTTTGCCAAACCCCAACAACAGATCACGTGGCCGCTTGCTCTGGCTGCGAGCTGAGGGGGTGAATGCTGCTCGTTTTTCTTCAATTCTTTCTGAGACTTGTATTGCGTGTGGTGAAAAACGGACGAGCGTTTCACGGGTCATTAACGTCAGGGATCCGTTCCAAGAGGTGCAAATCACACAAATCGTCGCACTGCCCCTTTAACATGGCAAAAATGTGTCATCAGCTTTACAACATTTTTTTAAACAACCAAATGCAGCTCAGTTGATTCTCAGGCAATTAGAATACACGTGATGAATTCTATACGCTTTCTCTCTGGACGTCATGCAAAACCAACAAATAAAAATTAAAAAAACATTAACTTTGCTTCTTTTTTTTTTTTTGTCGACGAAGATTTGCGTTTTACAGAAAAGTGCATCTCAACAAGCACTTCAAAAAGGCGCGGAATCATCGCTTCAGACTTCCTATTGTGAAACAAACCTTCCATAAATCGCCTAACTGAATCCAATTCGTTCTATCTGCCGAATAATCGAGGTTTGTAAACCGTACAATCTATAGCCTTTTTAAAAATTAAAAAAAAAATAAAAATAAAAAGGAAATCGGGAATGCCGCACGGCAATGAGTTCGAGGAGGAAACTTGGGCACGCGGCCAAAGAATTCGGGTTGTGGGGATATTTACACAGCGCGGAGTTGGTCAGCCATTTCAAAGTTGCGACGAGTCACTCGCTGTAGATGAGCAATTTAGCCAGTGCAGTACAACCGCTAGCCTGGGGTCTTTAACGTGCACCAGGACTGCCTTTTTGTGTGACGTACGGGCAGTCTGACTCCGGTTTTTAGACTTCCGCCTGTTTTAACCTTGCACCCCCCCCCCCTCCCCCCCCCCCTCAGAAAAGAAAAGTGTTGTATGGGCTTAAGAATACTGTTCATTATGATAAAAAAATGACGCTGTCTACAACTAACTGACGGTATAGAAGCACAAGCAGTTCCAGTAACCCTTAGGGAGTGACGGTTTAAATACCGCCGCCACAAATTTCCTGAAAGGCAAAAAAAAAAAAAAGAAAACGAGCTTGGAGACCGATTTGAAGTCGAGATAAAGGATAATGACGCCATACGCCACATTCTTAAATGCAGGCACAGTAAAATAACAAGATCAAGAAGGTTACAATACGAAGAAAGGCAGCGATACCGCGCAGGCTTTCGCTGGCCCCCAAACTCTCAATCGAGCCGACTTCTATCTCGGCGATATAAGGGAAAAAGATGGTCGTCCGTATTAACGAGAGAGATCCATCCTCCGAAGCCGATTGGTCAGATTGCGGAACTAAAGGCCAATCATGCCACGGGCCCAGGGGCTTTTCAGCGGCACTCTGTATACATACGCCGTCGGGATTAAGGGCCTAGGGCAGAAATATATGGCGACCGACCTTTCCTAGTATCAGCGCTTATCTCCATTGGAGAAAAAAGAAAAACCTGGCCAGGTTTGGGAGGTTGGCCCCCAAATAAAAAAAAGAAAAGTTTGCTATTTTCGTTCTTTTTTGCCATGCGATGCAGTTGCATATGGAGAAGCGAGGATTTATTCTTCTAGCCGGAGTCATTTATTAATCTTCAAACCAGTTTCAGATGCGATAGCGGCCCCGAACTTCCGAGTTATTCCTATTTTTATTATTTTCCATCTCGACGAAAGATTCGGAACGTCGGCAAGAGAGCGCGCCGCAAGTATGTGTACGCGTGTGCGTATGCGCGTGTGCATGCGTTGTAGGTGTTTATGTGCGTATGTGCGTGTGTGTGTCTGCAAGTGTCCATGTCCGTGTTTGTGTGCGAATGTGTGTGTGTGTTTGTGTGCGGATGTGTCTGTGTGTTTGCGTGCAGATGTGTGTGTGTGTTTGCGTGCGGATGTGTGCGTGCGAGCGTGTGTGTGAATATGTGTGCGCGTTTGCACGTCCGTGTCAGTGTGTATCTGCGTGTGTGTGTGTGAGCGTGTGTGTGTGTGTGAATGTGTGCGTGCGTGTGAGTGTTTGAGTAAGTGTGTGTGTGAATGTGTGCGTGTGTGTGCGCGTTTGCGTGCGGATGTGTGTTTGTGAATATGTGCGTGTGTGTGTGTGTGTGTGTGTGTGTGTGTGTGTGTGTGTGTGTGTGTGTGTGTGTGTGTGTGTGTGTGTGTGTGCGTGTGCGCGTGTGCGCGTGCGCGCGCGCGCCAGAGAAAGAGCCTGCAACCCTCCCTCGCTCGACTACTCGGATCGAATGAAACACAGGCGCGAAAAAAGAAGAAAAAAAAAAACGAACGAAGAGTTCGATAACATTTTGGTCGTTTAGAGGAGCATACATACTTCGTTTCATATTTTCTCTTTCTCACATTTGTGTGTTGTTCTTCGTCAAGATTATTTTCGCGGCCGTAGCGCAGCACGCGATGTCGTCGAGACGACGCTCAATGCTTGATGTCGGGCTATCACCGCGAAATCTCCCTAATGGGCTGCGGCTCCGTCGCTTCCTTTTTCTTTTTATTGGGCCAGCCAGTTTTCGGTAACGTGTTACTGCTTCCCGATAAAAGCGCCAAAGCAACGCCGTGAACCAAAAAAACAAACAAAAACCGATGGTACGAATTCCTAGGTAACCCGCGAACAAATAAAAAAATAAAACAAAACCTCTCAAAACGAAAACGAGGTTTCAAAATGCTGTTCTCTCCTCCTAATTTATATCAACGACCGTCTCTACGTCTGGCCGAATCTATATATCTTCGAGAGAACGGAAGGCTTTTAGGGATATAATTTCCCGGTTTCCAAGTACCTTCCGATTCGAATACCACGCTTTTTTATTCACTTATTTATTTATTTTTCTTTTTGAGGGGGCGCGTGGTAGTTTCTTGAAAGCAGACAAGGTGCATCAGAGGGCATTTTTTCGGCTGCCGTCTTACGCAAGGGAAGGCCGTCGTAGCGCGGCCTGTTTTCTGTGGACAGCATTCGAGGAGATTCATCTCGGTTATTTTTTTTTTTTTTTTCTTGAGTCCCACTCTTCTTTTACCTTCAAGCACTGAGACTAGGAGCTCCGCCTTCAGCGTGAGTTTTTCTGCCCTCGCTAACAGAACACGCAGGCACGCGCAACCAAAGCACCGCGGAAGCCAGCGAGTTAGCGCTGAAGGCGGAGCTATATAGACTATACAGCAATCAACGGAAACAAGCGACACCGACAAGCCTCGGAAACATGCGGCATGTACGCGAAGCTGCTTTGTTGAAGCACTTGCAGTCTGTCTCTGAAGTACCTAAGCACGAGGGGTTGAGAGCCTGCCAAAGGTATATATAGGGAGTATTCCCCGGCGGCCATAGCTGCTGCTGAGCGCGTGCCGACGGCGAGCTTCCCCAGTTCTTTTGAAACGTGCATTCCGCACCATCGAGATTGCCGGTCTTAGCAGCCTAGTAATGTAAGCTCGTTCTGAACATGCGCTCTAAACAGAGCCCTCAAATATGGCGTCCGGTAAATATCCCCTGTACTTTCGCGTCCGTGCCGCACGTGCTCGAAGTCGGTGTCGGTTGGTTCTGTTTGTCGCCCCAGTGGGGCTAGAGCGTTCAGAAGATCGCATGGAACTTTGGGCAAAAGTTCGACGAAGTTCGACCTTTGAACGAGGTCGCCCGCTTCGACCCAAAAATAGCAAATTTTTATTTAAAAAAAAAAAAAGAAGAAACTTAATCTAGCTTACTTTCAATTCTATAAAATATTTACCAATGTTTGCGAAATATATGTTTACAAAAAAGTGCGTACGCTTATACAGCCCGAAGTTAATCTGCCTCAACGGGCGACTTGTCTCAGCTGTAGATGAGCAATTTAGACAGTGCAGTAATCGTTTAGTCGGTTTGTTACCTTCTTCGCCCGCCAGGTGACGTCAGCTCGTTCTCAATTTCCGCGCATGCGCGTAGGAGTCTAAATTCAGTCGAACAATTCTGTCGAACTTTGGGATCATTATTCGATTCTAAAGTTATGTAGAGGCGATTTTTCAATGGGAAACACGGCGCCCAACCCTAGCTCACAAACTTTCAGAAAGTCACTAATAAATAAAGCTCCGTTTTTTTTTGTTTTTTTTTCTTTTTTTTTGGGGGGGGGGGGGGGGAAGGGGGGTTTAGTTTATTTTTCTTAGAAATTCGGAGGGTGTTTTTCGGAGTTCATTTCCTGCTGAAAATTCGGGGTTTATCGTAGTTTATTTTTTTGTTAGATCCCCGATTCCCCGAAATTCGAAGTTTATTTTACTACGTTCCTAGTTTATAAAAATTAAAAAAAAAGTAAATAAAGTCCGGATACCCTCATCCGTTTTCCCGAAGGAACCTCGCCAATCTAAAAAGGCAAACCCCTTCCGTCAGTATAGTAAGAGACTTTAAAAGATACTGAAGTGGCATCTCCTCAAAACCAATGACAATGATGTGCTCCTATAAAATTATTTGTAAAACAATGTCTTTTTCTTTTTTTTTTCTACAGCGGAGTTGTTAACGGCTAGTTTTCCCCCAGTATTGTGTCCGTGGGCAAACAAATCTCGACACAAAACTCAGAACAGGTATCGCCATCTATGAGCGAGGGCGGCAACCAGACAACCGGCTTGCCGGTCGTCTGGTTGGCGTCGTCGTTCATAGATGGCGGCAACCTTTCGAGCCTTTCCACCCTGGCTTGCCGACTTGTGGCCGGCCATTACTTCACTCCCGCCATAGTAAAACTTCGCTGGTCTTCCTTCTCCACCAAAATGTAAAAGCGAAACGTTTTGTGTTTGCTTTTTTTTTTATTTTGAAATTTTGCGTTTTTTGTATAAATCCGAATGGAAAGAAAATTTACCGGCCAGTGTTTTTCGTTTTTTTTTTCTTCTGATTTATTCGAAAACACAAAACCCTACGTACAACTTTTTTTTTTTTTTTTTTTTGCTTTTTTATTTTGTTGTTTTGATTTCGAAATTCTGAGTTTTTCATATAAATCCGGATCGAAGGAAAATCTACCGGCTACGTATAACTTTTTTTTTAAGAAGACAGCCACCAGCTCTGAAACTCTAGACACTGGTATATTGAAAGAACAAAAGCCCGTAAGCTGGAATTGTGTGACGTCATTGCGGTGAGATCGAGCGAAGACGCTGATTGGACGCGAGTGTTGCGTCAGCGTTCGGTTCGGCCTCGTGTCCAATGAACGCGTCGACAGACGTTCGGCATGGGGCTCGGGTCCAATGATTGCCGGTGATGTTCGCGCACAGGCCTCGATCGTGAGGCGACTGAGCGCCCTGCGAAGCGTCGTTTATTTATGTGAGAAAGGGGTTCGTGCCATTGGTCCTACTTCTTTTCTTGGCTATACATTTTTTTTTTTTATTGTAACTATGCTTTTGTCACCTAACCAAGCCAGGTCATATTTCAACATGGCGGCCGTCACACGAAAGCAATCTATATAACGCATTTAGTGCTGAAAAAAAAAAAAAAGTGACAAAAATTGCTTCTTTTTTTTTTTTTTTTTTGACTTTCCTTTTCGCAGAAGCATTCTGCGAAGCGAACAAACCGGTAATCATAAAAACAAACCCCGAGGGCTTTTTGGGGGTATAAAGCTACGGATTTAGTGCAGACGCTCCGAGCAGAGGGAGGGAGGGACGATGTCTAGTGCGACGCGAAACAAAAGCAGCTATGATGGGAAATGAGCGGGAAAACTGTTTTAAACAACAAAATGAAAAAACACCACGAACCAAAAATAGTAATAAAACTGCGAAGCTCTTATCTGCGCTAAGCTGCTGCTGCCGCTGCCAGTCAGGCGTGCGGCAAAGGAACCGGATTCCAGCTCAAATGATGTTCCTCCTCGTGCGGGATACTGTACTCAAAGCGAGATTTCTTGTTTCATTTCTCACTGTATTTTTTTTTTCTTTTTTTACGTCGAAGCGTTTGGTGGGAATATCGAAACGACTCTGGGATTCCTGGAAGACCGCATCAAAGAGGCGCAACGAAGTCGCAGGCAAAACCTTTAAAAAGCTCGAATTAAAAAAAAAAAGCAAAAAATCTGGCGGTTTTCTTTTTTGTATATTCCAAAGACGCTCTAAATGCATAGCGTATACAGGCGTTCTGGCATGCGATGGTTCTCACTCGACGTAAGCGTCATGTGACGCCATTTTGGAACGTGACGTCACATGACGTCAGGTTTTCACGTAGAAAACAATTGATCCGATAGTTTCTTCTCTTAGTACCCGTCACATCTATCCGTGTGACGTGACGATACCATCGAGGCTATACACGCCAGGTGCGGACAGAATACAAGTCACGAGAGCTGGCCTCTAAATTCTATGTATTAAAAATAAAGTGTACCCCGAAATGTCTGGGATTTCGATGGACACACACAACAATATTACGCTTTCGAAGGAAATTACAATTTTTCACCTATCGTTTCACGCGTATGTGGAAATAAAAGTGGAAGTGAAGACTAAAAACGGTTTGGATCGTGGAAAACATTTATACACTTAAAACCGATTTCGTGTGTCTGTGCGTGTGTGTGTGTGTGGAACGCGGTTGTATTTACTTAGCCGGGCACGTCCACGAAATCGAGGTAGCTCATAAAACACCATAGGCCTTCCGAGATTATGGTAATGCTTAAAAAACAAACAAACAAAAACGCACAGCTGACACATTCAAAACAACAAAGCCAATTATGCGCCACGCCGAGAAAATCACATCGCAAAAACACTCGAACGGCCCACGGCCACTCATTTTCTTACCTCCCCTCCCTCCCCCTCTCTCTCCCCCCGTTCCCCACCACACACACACAAAAAAAAGACGTTTACAACACCCTGTAACGCCGAATTAGAGCGCAGCTCTTGAGGAGGAGGAGAGAAGGGTTACTGAGGGGAGGGTATACCCCTCCTCCTCACCTCCTTATCCTCCCTGCTACACCTCCTCCCCTCCTCCTCTTCCTTCAAGCTCCTCCCTTCCTCGCCCTCCTCCTCCTTCTCCCCGCGCGTTGCATCATGGGAAATGTCCCATAATGCACCGCGCGGTTACGCCGACGGCGACGCCGCTCAAGCCGGAAACGGGCGCCTAAGATCTGCGCTCTAAAAGAAGAAAAGAAACGTACGGAGAGCGATTTTCGACTAACAGCAAAATAAGTTTGTTTCCGAATCGCCTTCCGTGGGTACACGCGAGCAAACAGTAATCACATGTCGGCTGCAGACCACAAACCCAGATTCCCACCGTAAGTTGGCAAACGGCAAAGGCTACTGCACCAAGGAGCCAACCAGGCTCATTCGGCTAAAATCTCCAGTTCGGCTAGAGCGCTCCAATTCGGCTACATCTCCAATTCGGCCAAAGCGCTCTAATTCGGCTGAACTGAGCCGTCAGACGAATGGCCACTTTCTCTTTCGGACGGGGATGACACCACTGCAGAAAGGCGACGTTATCGAAAGACAAAGGAGGGTCGGGGTTAAGAGAGAGAATTCCTTCTTCCCCTCTTCTCCAACTGCTCGGGTTACGCTTTCGTCCCTGTACCCTAAGTAAGGGCTGTCACATCCGCTCTGTCGCTCTGATTGGGCCGTAGCGTTCAGTCCCTTCCCAAGTTACGGAGAAACGAAGAGGCCATTTCAAAGAGCACCCGTTCCATCTACGTCTGGGACTTCAAAATCAGGTTGTAATAGTCGACCAAGAAGCAACATCGTTCGAGAAAATGCTCGTTAGAAACCCATAGCTGCCAATATCTTCGCAAATGATCAGCCGTTTGGCACAGCAGCCACGATTTTCGAAGCTGCCTGTCGCGTTGACCTTCACTGGAAACTCTTCTCTGGGGACGAAGGGGACGAACAGAGAGAACAAGGATGCCGACGTCGCTTGAAGACGAAAGCGATTTGCTTTATTCCCAAAGTGTCGGGAAGCCATGTCAGCGGCACTTCTGCTTTTCCTAACAATGTAGCTTGTGAAGAGTTAAACTGGCTAGGACACATTCATCAATCACTCGAAGCTCCAAGACGACTGGAACGTGTCTCCAAACGCGCCAACGAAGGCAGCACGCACGCGATGATAATCTCTGACAATATAAATGACCCAATCGACGAAGCAGTTTCAGGTGGCTGCGCAGGATTCGCCTTGGCCGGGCCCGGATTGCTTTAAGTGAGGAAATAAATGATCCCCTCTTTTGTTCTCTCTCTCTCTGTCAAAAATAAAGTGTATCTGGTCAACGTGTGCTTGGCACCGTTGCTGTGGGAGAGTGTATCTTTGGCAAGCCTGCAATTGCAAATGGTTTATTCGCGAGCAAAATGTAACAGCGGCCAGGATGCCCTGCTGTTTTTCGTCTGTTAGCCACTCCAACGGTCCCCACCTTTAATCACCGTTTCTGTTTCACATTTTCGCCGCCAGGCTGCGGGAAGCTCTCGCTGCACATTTCCACGGGAGTGTGATCCCCGTTCCTAATGTCACATCTTTGCCACCGGGTGGCGCCACCACCCCCTCTGGAGCAGTGGCCTTCTTAGAAATATTTTCACAGCCTGGCAACCAGAGCAGCGTAGTCTGACAACGGAGGGATGACTACTTCCGTCCGCCATTTTGTGGCTCTGACTTATAGGAACTCTATGCGATTTCTAAGGAGTAAACAAGACTAATTTCGCTCTAATGCGAAATTAGAGCGAAATTAGAGCCCCTCTTTCCCCTCCGTAATCTCCCCTCGTCCTCCCATTCCATTTAGCCGGAAAATTTCGCTAAATTTCTCGCTAAATTTAGCGGGTTAAGTTTCCCCGCTAAATTTAGCGGGGGAAATTGACGTCGCGTGACCTGAACACCAATTCAGTTTCCACGCTAAATGCAGCGGGGAAACTGTGACGTCCCTTTATGCAACGCGCGCGGTTACGCGGGCGCTTAAGAGTTGTGCTCCAAAAGGCAAAACAAGAATCATATACACTCACTGTTAACACGTGAGCTTCTTCTAGTGGTGAGACGAGAGCAGAACGATATTTTCCCGCGCACCGTTCGTTCCGCGATTCAAGATGGCAGCCCCTATACACCCCTTTATGTTTGGCAACAAACTAAGTGGCGCCATCTATCGGGTAGCCCTGGCACACTTCCGGTCCGCGTATATTTCCTTTTTTTTTTTTACGTTTTAAGATTTTACCATAAAAGTGAATCACGTCTTACAGCGCTATGAGCGACCATTCCCTGAACAGAGCGCGAATCGCGTAAACAGAGCGCGTAGAAGAGGGAACAGGCAAACGGGCCGTTTTCCCATGGGAACTGTATCGGGACAGCGAGGAGCACCATTGCCACCCAGTCATCAACATCATTAGTATTGGGAGAAGGGCGATAATACTGATGATGATGATGAAAAAGAAGAAGAAGCCTGTGCACCATCCCAATGTGAGAGGGCCTTACCGCTCATTCACACTGAAAGCGGATCCGCGTTCGCAAAGCGGTTGCGAACGCGGTTGTATAAAGATCCAGTGCAATTGCACGCGCACTCGATGACATCAAGTGCGCGTGCAATTGTACTGGATCTTTATACAACCGCGTTCGCAACCGCTTTGCGAACGCGGATCCGCTTTCAGTGTGAATGAGCGGTTACTGTTGAACGAGTGGGACTTTTGTTGTATTCGTTGACAGGCGGTCTCGAGAGTCCTGCACGGGGCAATGGCTACAGCTGGTGACGTCCAGAAATTTGTTTGGCCACCCAGATTCATCCGAAACGACGGAATACGACAATCCGCCGTGGCAATGCTACGGTTCCTACGCCAACGGAAGAGTCTGCGCAAAAGATGAATTACGAGACTGCCGTGGCGTAGAGGCTTATATGCTGTTTCGTTCTTCTTGATGATACCAGTAATAGAACAAACTATCAATCATATAAGGTTTCTGGACAAACGGGCAAATGGGGATGTGGCCTGGAGCTCCAATTTCGTAGAAACATTCCCGAGTGGGACGTCCGAATAATCTATCATCTGGGCTGCCATAACTGTCCGGCTCTATAATCCCAAGTTGTCCGAGGTGTAGGACCTAAACTGCCAGGATTGCCCGGTTAATCCAGACAATCCTGGCAGTTCAGACCAATCTGGGATCGAGACAGTCCGTATCTGTGATATCCGGACTGTCTCGATATATAATCCAGGTTGTCTCAGGTGTCACTCCCGATCTATGATCCAGGTTGACCAAGGTGTCCGGATCCGACATCCGGACTGTCCAGACCAATAATTCAGGCTGCCTGAGCCGTCCGGATCTGTAATCCAGATACCTCGGAAGGTTAAAGCGCACATTCACAACTCCTGCGTTAGAAATCTTCAACGTAACAACGCCAACAATCAGCAGGCAGGCAACAACGCACACTAAACTCGCCGCTGAAGCCGCGGGCACCCCGACGAGCGCGGGAAGCCACATTCGGCGAATATTCGCTTCGCTCAAAGACGAACGGCATAGCGCACGCAAAACAAGGGAACAAAATAATATAGAACGAAGGCGAGGCGGCATCGTCTGTTCATCGCCCACGTGACTTAAGTCAGAGCCACCCCCGCCAGCTACCGGTTTCGTCGCGAACAGCCCGCGCCGTCATCGGATCGTTCTCGTTTCGGCAACTCCATCTTCAGCGCCCGGTCGAAGAGAGCGCGGAGTTGCTGCTCATTTGTAAAACGTGGATAGCTTATTAACCGAACCCTCTTTAACTCGTTTCTAAGGATTGTCCGGTAAAATGTTGTCTTTCAGAAAACAATCAAATTACATTGTCATTGCGTTAAGGAATATCATTAGCACAATATCCGAATTCTGCATCCTCCGCCGCACGAGTTGGCCCAATTTAAACAGAGCCCAAATGCTCAGATAACACCCGCAAAACACACGGCGTTTTCATTGGTTACAGCGGGAGCTCTGACGTAACATCCTGCAAAGATAGCCACCTCACCTCTTGACTGCTGTGTCACTAAAATAACTTGGTTCTAAGAAAGATAAGGTTTACGGTATTGAGGAAAGCACAGTTCTTCGACGATGATCAACACGGATTGATCGAAACCGGGAACAAGTCAACGCTCGCGACTCTGACGTCACCATGCCTGATGTGACGTCACTACAGACGACCAGCCACACATAAAAAGGGCATTAGCCACGCATACTTGCGAAATTTGGAGTTTAGTTTCGTATATAGGTACTTGTTTGTACAAATAATCAAAAGTTGGATTTTTTTTTAGACGCATGCGCTTGGTAGGATACACATCAAGCAGGTGTTCCAACGGCTCGATGGCTGCCGCTCGGGGGTAACCCAATCCTCCTGCCGCCTCGGTTGCCGGGGCCCGCGTATGCTTGCCCTCTGCTCCAAAGGTCGCGGCTTGGCGCCGAGATGGCGGCTAGCCTAGCACGGGGGACTATACGAAACATTTCGACGGGAGCTTCAAGTGCTCGGTGGATGTTTGGGTTAGCGCCCAGGTGTTCATTAAGCACGGGCTTACCACGTGACGTTCAGGTGGTTGAGACCGACTGGCCAGTTTCGGACAGATGGAGAGGATACGGGTCTCTCGAAAGGCCAAAAACAAAAGAAAAAGACCGATTTTTTTTTTTGTGACCTTGAACATTTTATTGCGCGTCAATGGCGTCAGTTATTCCCTACTTTATACGAAGATCTCATGCAGATAGTTTGTAAATTCCTTAAATTCGCACTTGATAAAACGTTCAAGTGGAGTAGTCCTCATTCACTACTATTACCGCAGGTGAGCCCCGGCCCCCAGATCATCGTCTTCAGCCCCATCGATCACAGGATCCGCGATCCCACCCAGTGCCCCAAACCGGGGGCACGAAAATACCATCACGGAAAGAACCATCTTTACTTGTCCTTAACTGATTTAACGAACATTGGGGCATCTTTTAACAAAATACATATCGGGTACGAATACGTTTAGGCCCCTTTTACGTGACCAGCGCAAAAACTTGGTGACTTTCGGATGTGACCGGACAATTATAACCCTCAGCTTAAGTTCCGACGCAGCCGACGCTACGAGCTAAACAGGACCATTCAAGCAGCGTCAAACAAATTACAGGACACTTAAAAGACTGCTTCGTGTAGGAAGGCGAAAGCACTCGTATAAGCAGCGTATTCCTACGAGCTGCGCGCCCCGCTATCCTATGAAAAGGCCAGTCGGGCTGCTGCGGCGGCGCGCGGGAGCAGCGCCGCTTTGTGGGGTGGCGTTCCTTGGAACTATCCGGCGCGCCGGCCGCGTCGCCGCCATTTTGAGAGCCGTTCCGCGGAGGGAATTTCTCTGCCGTTTTTTACGGTTACGGACAACGCCGGCTTTGCTCCACGGGACAGTTATTGCTTTCGTATAAAAACGCTTAGTCAGTGGACCTTTTTTTGTTAAGGATTGGTTCAGCGACGACAGAACACGTACAGAAGCTAGCACGTCGAACACCATGACAGTGCGCTTTTGACGCTGTCCGATATCGTCGGCTGCGTCTGGAGGTGAAACGAAGCATAATCCCAGAAATGTGTTCGTCCGTCGGGGCATTTCATTTCTAAATGTAGCGGAAAAATTGAAGTCACGTGACTTCATCTAATAGGCTCCTTGCATTGACGTCACATCGCACACATTTGCACACCAAGTAAAAGGAGGAGAGGGAAGCTGCTTTTGTAAGAATTTTGAGTGACGGGTTAATCTTCTATAATCTTCTGGGAGGAGAATAGCTACGCCTGTGCAAATCCGGAAGGCACAAAGGAGGGTCCTGATAAGAGGGGAGCTCCTTCTCCCCCTCTTCTCTGGAGGGTATCGGAAATGACGTCATGTGCAAGGAGCCTATAACGCGCGACAACCCGACTTGACAGCGTGACGTCGATTTCCTTACTCGTTTTAGCGGGGAAATTGAAATCATGTGACAACAATGTCATATGTCGTCAGGTCACGCCACTCCGTGGCGTTAAGACCAAATTATGGGAACAACGTACATACACTAAATACATATTGCCCGCATCAAACCGAGTCTATAGTCCAGTCGCCTTCAGAGTCCTGGCTGCTGTAAACAAAACGCGCACACACGCACGCACACACGCACGCATGCACGAGCACACGCACAGACACACACACATACAAAAAAAACATCTCAAACGCTGCAATTTCGTAGTGCTAGCGTTCAGAGACGAAGATCGCTCTCAAAATATCTGAAAACCAAAAAAAAAAAAGAAAAAAAAAAAGCAACGGACAGCCAGATTTTATGTGTGTGACATTCTTCGAGCTCAAAATGAATATAAAATCGCAAAAACGTAACTTACATAAGCTGACCCAAAACGTAAACATTGCAAAACTTCTAAAAAGCAAAAAAAAAAAACATTTTTTTGTTATAAATTAGTTACAGAATTAAATTATACGGTGGCGTCATCTGTGCGTGACAATGCGAACCGCAAAAGTCTTATCACGGCCTCCGAGATTTTAGGCTCGGAGGCCGTGATGTGACGTTCGGGCAGACCCGAACCTCATTTCGGACCCGAACCCCCATTTGTATTTGTACCAGCAATAAAAATTACTGTTATTAGTAGTAGTAGTAGACCGCTCCGATACAGCGCATGCGCGAAGGCGCCGGCATAGTATCGGGGCGTTATCCGTGTCGGTCATCCGAACGATCTACTAAAATCTTTCGTTTCTATGCATTTCTGCGTTCCTCTATTCGTTAAAACGTTCTTTTTTTTTTTTTTTTCTTTTCTTTTCGTGTAATTTCCGGTTATTAGTTCGGGGAATCTGAATACCTGGAAGGGCATAGCCCCTGCCGACGAGATAAATTAAGCTTCGTTAAACCGCTGATGAATATGATTTATCGAATGTGTAAGTCGAAGCAAGGCTTAAAACGCCATTTTCGTAGCCAAATAAGGAGGGCGCTATCAATCCTGTGCCACGTTGGATCAACTTATGTAAAAACAAAAAACAAAAGAAAAACCTAAAAACAAAAGAAGAGCAACACAAACCAGTTTCGGCGAATATAATCCCCGCCGAATAATCCTCGTCCGAGACTGCGGCGAGGCTTACCTGCAAAAAGGGGAGAAGGGGAGAAAAAAAAGTGCGTAAGACAAGTGGTAGGCAAAGACAAATTTATATAAAAAAAGATTAACAAATTTCTTCCTGAGCAATCACGTCACAAAAAAAAAATTATTAATAAGCCGCTTTTGAATTACTAGCATGCACACCTTTCAATGAGAAGCGTGAAGGATTTATTAATGACTAGAAACAACACTTAAGCGTTGTTTTTTTGTGTTTTTTTTACTTTACGTTACTGATTTTTTTAAGATCAGTAACCGTGGACGACATGCAAGCACCGAAGACTGTCACACCTGCCTACTGGCGTTTTCGCGAGTTTTTCCCTGTTCATTCAACCACGGCCGTTAACGAAAATCTATTTATCTAAAAATATATATCCCATACATTTGTTCTTTCTTTTCTTTCTTATTGCAAAAATAATTTACGCATCTCCGAATGCTCAGTCTGAGTCTACCTGCCACAGTAACAAGAGCTACAGTAATTTTAAAAAAAAAATTCAATGAGGCAGTGGCGGCCAACGAGACCGGCCACGAATGCATGTAGAGGTACAGCATCGGATACCGGGAGCGGGCCCCGCTTTGTCGTTAGACACTTTTAGCAAACCGTTATCGTGTCCCGCGCTAAGCATGCTCTTAATAAGCGCTCCCCTGCTGATACCGTGACCGCTTCGGTAGCGCGATACGCGGAACACGGGAACGGTTAGCTAAAACTCCTCAGTTTCCGTAAATCGCTCATGACTCTTCAACCAGATAACAACAAGCTCTCGAACTTATGCCACTGGTCCGGACCCTCGACGCAACATGTGCCCCCCCCCCCCCCCCCCCCCTTCCCCCCGAAACAATATCCTGGCTACGTGCCTGGCTCCGCGCTATGGTAAAAACAGACCAAAACAAATAATAATAATAATAATAATTAAAAAACCGGTTGTGAGAAAAAGGCGGTTGAAGTTAGGAATCACTCGAAAGGGCACGACGAACCCCTAAAGACCGCCGTCTCATTTTCCCTCAGCATTATTTCTTCTCAGTTTTACCATCTCCAACCTTCCTTCAAACTTTTATCTCCGGTATTTTTTTTTTTTTTTTCTATTTATGTTTTGGAAAGCACTTCGTGGTGTTCCTCGGGAGGGAGGGAGAAAGAGAGGGAGAGAGAGAGAGACGGGAGAGGGAACCGGTGATAATCCCGCTAGACACCCGCACCTGTGCAAAGAAAGGCCCCAGTCTACTGCGGATGATGGTCAGGCAAGGCGACCAGCGCGCGGGACGGCACGTGTTGTGTGCACATTTGGTCTCGAAAGGTGACGCTAAAGTACGCTAAAGCTTCTCCTTTCCGAGAACCTGGGCACGGGACAAGGCACTCAAACACGCGTGTGCACGTGTGACTCGGGCAACACGCACTATAAAAATAATATAAAAAAAAAGTCCGTCCAGTTGCAGTTGCCGTGCAGTTGCAGTTGCAGTTGTCGTGCAGGCCACAGCACGAAACGCTGATTGGACGAGAGCAAGTGCTGCGTAAGCGGATTGGCTCGGACTCTTATCGAATCAACAAAAAAAAGGCGAGTTTTTTGCGAGACCGCGAGACGAGAAATAGCAGGGTCAGCGCAAAAGGCGCAAAGTTGGCGTTCCTTCTCCCACCAAAGCTCTGTTCTCGTTTTCACCCTCAAGTTTTGCGCATTGTTCATCATACATAAAGCGAAGTAGGTTTTACGCGAGATTCACTTGTCGGAGGAAGAAGTTATGATATTGGTGTTTGAAGCGTGGACGTATCGATAAGGTAACATATATCTAATCTAAATTATGCACCCACATATATGGTGATTCTCTACATACGCGGGAAAATTAGTAACACTCCTCAAAGGGCCTTTTTTTTTCTTGGGGGGGGGGGGGGGGGGGGCTAAGGTTTTTTAGGTGAAAACGAGTATAGGTTTGGTAAGGCTTTCTTCCTAGGAGAAGCCCCGCACCACCATGTTTACGCCGTCAAGGCAGAAAAGACCCACCATGCAAGTGCCTTTGTGCACCAGGGCAAAGTATAGTTCTTACGAGATTCAATTGTAAAAGAAAGAAAGGATGCTTTTGGCGTTTGAAACGTCTACGTCTTGGTAAAATCATGTAAATCTAATCTATGACGCACCTACGTGTGTACTAATTCAACGCACAAAAAAAAAATTATGAAAAGCCACACTTTTTTTTTTTTTTTTTGGGGGGGGGGGGGGGGGGGTTAACGAGAACACGAGTTCGGACGTGTTGCCAGCGTGCACACATACATTTTATTCAGCCTTCCGATACTCCTTGCCCACGACCAATTTAACGTAAAACTGCGCCGTGTATACATTTAGACAATGGGAAGCTAGTCAACCCCAGTGGGCGTCTGGTGCCTCTGCCGCATACACGAGAAATGTACACGGTGAAGTACGACTGCTAGCTAAAAGTTTACCGCTGCCCCCCAAAAAAAGTCACCCGCATTGAAAACTGCAACGAACTCGGCCGAGCCCCGCGTCCCATATCCGAAGCACGGTTATTTTTCTCGTGTTTGCTTCGATGCAAAGTCGAAGAGAAAAGAGATTAGCCGCATCCCTGAGCTGCGGCCCATACTTGTCGGCATGCCGCGTCAGCCGAAAGTCAAAGCCCGCACAAAAGAGTTGGCGCGGCGGGGGCGGCTGTGACAGACCGAAGAGCGCGCACGTGCGCGCCAAACGCAGGTGTCCTGCATTCCAGGGGACCTGGAAGAGAATCGCCAGCGCGCAAAGTCACAGCACTCCGCGATTTTCCGTGCACACACAGGGTTGTGTGCTCTACATCTGTTCGATTTTTGAAGTTGTCAGCGGGCACGGGCCGGGCCTCAAAGAGTAGGCCCGTGCAGTGCTCTAAGGGCTCTACCCTTTATAAAGGGCGGCAGCTTGCGCCACCTAGCCTAGAAACCAAAGGTAGGAATCCTCCCTTCGTCCTTCCCTCTGAACCGACTTGCTTTACCTCTGACGCATCTGACGACCGCCAATGTTGTTTGACGAGGTTTCGTAAAGACTCTATTGCGCCAACTATCGCGAACTATCGCTCTATTGCGCCGCAAGCTAGCGACGAACAATACACGACTAAGGCGGGATCACCCTACGGATCTAGCAGTGTCGCCACCCATCCCTTATGCAACACCAGCTTCGGAGCTTTCAAGGAAACATCCACATTGAACGCGTAAGAAATGTTCGTTGCTTAGATATGCCAACATTCGTCCTTCCAAACACAACAACGACAACAACAACAGCAAGAAAGCAACGGAAGAGGTTCGGGGAGATTGCTTTACTACCGAAAAACGATGTCACCGAAACCACAACGTCACCCCTGCTGCACGCGCAATCGCGCAAAAAATCGAGGCAAATGACCCAAAGGGACGAACGATCAGGGAGGAAGGCGTACAGCTTAAAGCGGGCCCGCCAGCTCGAAAAAAAAAAAAAACGCTCGTTAGGACTCTTCCGACAACAATGGGAAGTGAGGCAACGACGGGCCAACACAGCCATACTCCCCTCACTCACGAACTGTCAGTGCGGTGGAGGCTGTGCGTGCTCGACGAAACCGATCGACCGCCTCTTTTCCGTCACCTGAGCCGTCTCGCCGAGCGTCTGTATATGAGCAGAAGCGTGATCACGTGACACAAGAGGAACGCGTACGATTGGTCCAAGGAGTCCGTGACTTCCACGTCACCGTCAGCTCGGGCGTTTAAACGGGGGACAGAGCGTCGCTTCTCGACCCCGATCGGTCGCCGGCTTGGCTCGGCTCGGCTATAGGCTATTTGGCTCGGGCCGTCGCATCGTCCTCGTTTGTGTATGTCCAAGCGTCTTCCGGAGTCGCCGAAAGTCACTCGTTGATCGTCTGTCTCCGGGTCGAGAAAAACGACAAACGACAAAAACGTAAAAGTGACGATTAGGGTTAGGGCGAACCTGCCGACGTTTGAGTTGACCAGGATTCGACTTTTTCGTACTTTTAACGCCAAGTTCTACATTGCACTCCTTGTGGGAGGGGTGCCAGACCACTTTGTGTGGAAGTTGGCCAACAACGCTGTTGGAAAGTCGAACTTTGTCGAAATTGGCCGGAAGGTCGAAGGTTCGTTTCCAAGCCAGTCGAATCCAAAGGTTAGACAAAAGTTCACGACGTTCATCGTGACGACTGTGTTCAGTTTTACGTTGTTCGACCACCTTGTTTAGTAAGTGTCCCGCTGATGATGACGATGATACAGCCGTCGTGACCCGCTAGCCCCAGTGCCAAAGCGACACAAACATTATTAGGGTAAAAAGGTCGGCGAAGTCGAGTCGGACGACTGCTAGAATTATCGTATCTCCGCACAGACAGAATTTACCCCGTTCGAGAGTAAAAATAGACCCCGGAACAATAGATAGAGAACCAACACATGCACGACTGAGGAATGTAACAAATGACATCGTGCATGATTGATAGAGGCCAGTCGTGAGTAGTCTATAATGGTCGCCAGGACTATATAGCAGAAATATTGAGGAAGACCAACAGCCATCATCGGCGAGGTTACGCAGCAGATCTCCGGGTGTGCATGGGCCGTCGTGGCCGGGAAGTTGTTTCGCCAAATTTAGCGGGAAATTTTCTTCGCCGAACGTCGCAGTTGTCGCGTGACATCCCGCTACACCGTGGCATCGTGTCGAGCAATGACGTAACCAGACACCGTGACGCAGCATCACGATGTCACAGCGCGTGATACCATGACCCCATCACGTGACATTCGGACGTCACATGACGTCATAATTAGTGTACAGGGCATCGGCTGTCGCCCAAGTTAATTTGCACAACATCGCACGGAACCGGGAAGTTTTGCTTGTCAGTTTGGATACAGCGTATGATAAGAATAGCATGGCACACATTTTTTAAAGAAAAACGGAGACGATAGAAGATGATGGGGACAAACACAAAACGTCCCAACAACAAAAAAAATATATTAGTGTAAAAAAGACGCTAAACGCACGAGTCGAAGCCGCATTCCAAGCACCGTTATAATGATACAAGCTGCAGTCCCGCAGCAGAGCGCGTCGCGGCAAAGAACCAGGCCAAGAAATTACCCCGGATCCTACTTCGGGGCTCCTCGATCGGTCACGACCACGACGCGGATCACGTGATAGAAACGACCGGAAATAATTTCGGAATGTATAGCTGGACCGAACCCACGGGCCCTCTTGTTTCATCACCGTCACTCTGCGGGGAGAAGGGTATACGTAGATATATATCTACAACACACGAACCAATGGATCTGGAGCAGAGCGAATCCCCGCATTTTTGTGTCTCGCGCTATTTCGGGTTCGGTCGATTGCGAAGAGGGACAAGTCGTCCGCTAGGCGAACTATCCTTGCGTCTGTTGCATCGTGGTGAGACTACGGTACCTAAAACGTTTCTCCGACTGACGTGTTTACCGCGTCAAAAAAAAAAAAAGTCGGTACATAGGTGTACTATGCAGCGTAAATTTCCGTAGAAACGTTCCAATCATGCGCTTCGTGACCATAGATGGATGTCAATGGCAGTTCCCTTTGTAACGGGCGGTAGCTTGCGCCACCTAGCCTAAGTCTGAAAAGACAAAAACTTTACATGATTTCTCCCGCTCTTCTAAGACCAATTTTCTCCCCCTAACCATCACCAGGCAGTGTGGGATATCACGAGGATATCTCCAGAAATGGCGACGGCCAATGTTGCTCGATGAGATTCCGGAAAAGGAGCATGTTGCGCCGCGCTCGGCGCTAGGAGCCAAAAATGGCGGCGCCCACGAAAATGATCGCGAAACGGAGTGCCGATATTCTAAGCGTAACTTATTCGGAGGCTCTGCAGCAAAACATCGATCAATTGTTTACGAAAAGAAACAGTCCAGTGGCGCGAGCAATAGCCAGTGCCGCTTCCGCAAGCGCGCCAAACGAACACATTTGAGATAACGAGTACAATGGAGAAGAAATCGCGTTAAATGGATCGCGAAAATCCCTGACGTCACGTAGAATTTCTATAGGATATCAAAGATATGCCTTCCCCCCCCCCCCCCCCCCCTCCCTCTCTCACCCAAGTAACGAGATTGAAATTCCGAACGTCCCTAGACAAAATCGAAATTTGAAGATTTCTAGGCCAGACCAAATATTGTAATTTTTTAGGTGACTGCGAGTTTTTCTTCACAATACAATTAAATGCAAAGGTGCAAGCGAACTAGACAAGAATGAAAATAATAATCCCTAGACAAGGGCAACCAAGGGGACAAACACAAATCTCCAAGGATTTGTGTTTGTCCTTTGTCGTCTTTGTTCCCCTTCTCCGGGATTACTGAGTTTCTTTTATCGTCTCATCGCGCCACAAATATACAGAGATCGGAGTTTCCGTATCCCCAAAGCATCAGCAAAACCCGGACAGAAAAGAAGCTTTTGCAAAGTTGATTGATGCTTCACTGTCCCTCGTCACAGCCCTCCCGATCGGCCAGGCGACTCGCACACGTGCAAGACTGAGTGCTCCGCTTCGCCGAATGCAGCACGTAAATTACGGATAGAAGTCGAGTCGGATAAAATAAAATAAAAATACAACCACCACATCCGAAAAGTTTGATGGGTTTCGGGTATACGGCCATCTGAACGGAGTCGTCGACCCGTCCGTCCAAACTCGGGCCGACAACTTCGCTCGGACGCCGATCGGACACAGAGATTACAAACCTTTGCCCCCTAGAGCTACACTCTTGATCACCTAACGATGAACCAACGCCCGTCTCAGCCAATGCAGAGCTAGGAACTTGTCACGTGACTACAGACAGAGCGCGCCAGCGCAAAGCCGCATTCAAACTGTTCACACAGTGCCACAGAATCATCAACGCTCAAGCGTCTTTGTCTCATACACACGCGGACACATCCAACATATCCGCAAATTTCTCCTTCATCTATTCTGGTTTTTTCTTCTTCTTCTGTTCCTCGTTCCTCTCTCTCGTTTATTCCCCTCGGAGCAACAACTCTCCTCGACAGTGAGGCCGAACCACCCAAATTTTTGACGTCACCTACGGTAGGCCGACGCGGGGCACAGAGATTGGAGACGAGTTTTACGCCAGAGTTCGGTGGGAGCTCTCGCATGAAATCGGCGGGAACACAAAATCCCGGTCGAACGCCGACGCCCAACTCGTATCCGATACGTGCCACCCACTGGACCCTTTTAGGTGACGTCAAAAATCCTAGCGCTAGGGCCTTGCTATGCAGGAGGTGTCGCTCGGAGGCCCGCTTGTTTTTCGTTCCCTTCTTGCCGATTTCGGCTACAACGTTGTTTCTAGCTTTCTTTCGAGAGCACGGTCTGCCCGAAACGTGATCGCATCATCGCGCCGATGGCGTCGGCTGACGACCTTGTTGAGCGTTTGATCGGCTGACGCGAGGTACTGGCAGCTGCCCGGCTGGTGTGTCTTATTATAAAAAAGGCCTGTCGCGTTTCTTTCTTTTGAAGGGGGGACGTTGTCGAGCACATAGGCCTTCTCGTATTTTCTTTCTTCTTTTTTTTTTTCCTTACGCGGGAGGCGCTGTACTGGTGAAGAAACGCCAACAGTTCGCGGAGGCTAGTGATGCCGACAGGTGACATATCTTAAACAACGGTGGCGTTATCCCATCTCATCTGCCTGCGATTTGGCATCCGCTCGATGATATCGCGTCAACTGCAGCGTGCAGTTGCGAAGGGGGGACTTTTAGTGCTGTTTATTCGAAACGACTGTCGTTTTAACACCAGTGCAAGAACCCCCAGGTAAACCCTGCATGGGTTCCGTATTGTGCGCTACTTTGTGTTGGGAATCCCGTACGTGCAAAGTGTAAAACGTCTTTAAACTTCTCGCAAAAAAAAAAAAAAAAAAAAAATACAGCGTTTGCAGAATTTGTACGGTCCGGCAATATGAAATAAACGAAATAACCTCCAATTGATTCGATCCAAAGGGGTGGGAATCGCCCGGATGTGTAAACCCGAGTTTGAGCTGATTTTTCGCACATTCAATCACTGATACAGTCGCCAGGCGGCAAAACATAAAACAACCCAACACAAAAAAAAAGGGTAAGTTTTTATGCAGCCAACAAAACCCTCGAGGCGTTCGTCATCAGTCGACTGAACTTCACCACATGGTACGAAACACTGGGGTGAAGGGGATCCGTGGAAGTCTCTAAGCAACCTTTAAGCAATTTGTTGCAATTGTAAGTAATTCGCTGTAAGTAATAAGCGAGTAATTTGTAAGGTTCCCACCAACTTAGAAATTAGGCGAATCACTTTTCGTATCCGCTCTGTAGTACCTACATTTCGATTCATAAAAGCTCTCACGACCAATATATATATATATATATATATATATATATATATATATATATATATATATATATATATAAAGTTTTATTTAGAAGAAACAGGTACCTAACTATGCGTTTTTTTTTTCTTCGTCTCAAGTTTGAAATATACCTAATAAGAGTGGCGGCAGCGGTACAGTGACCCTAAGCTTCAAAATCCGTAAAGTACAAAAAAAAAAAAAAAAAACGTTTTTTTTTTCTTGATTTTTGTTTTACAAAAGGGGGAAGGTGCGAGACAAACAGCGTGTGTTTCGCAGTCGCTTATGGCCAGAACATCCATTGGGTCAGAACATCCAACGAGTCAAAACATCCATCCGAGTCGAAACATCCATCAAGTCAAAACATCCATCCGTGTTTAAACATCCATCGAGTCTAGACATCCATCGAGTCAGAACATCCATCAGAATCTAACATCTATCTGAGTCAAAACATCCATCGAGTCAGAACATCCATTAGAGTCAAAACTTCCATCTGATTCAAGGCATCATTATTTAAATTTAAAAAAAAAAAAATAAAAAAAAAATATATATATGACTTTTTGCCGGCTCGAGGCTGCGAATTTTGCCAAGTGTCAGTTTCGGCGACACTTTTGATCAACCAATTTGGTCAATGACCTGCATGCAGGGTCCCTCATTTTCGTATTTAGTTTCGTTACTGAGTATATTTTGACGTTCGTGGTCAAAATTAGCATTGTAAAGTGGTTGCAAGAGGAAATGGCCCTGTTTTCAGGCTACTTGTCATCTGCACTTCCGACATTTCAGGATGTCCTTAACGATCTGGACAAAATTACAATCCTTGGAGTTCTTCCGTAGAATGAACTGAACAGCACGCATGGGCCAGTTTCCTTGAAAAAAACTGTTTGGCTGTTTCACGATGTATCGGTGTCTTATTCAACCATATGACTTTATGTGAGCAATATGCACTACGTTGCGTCTGGTAGTAGTAATCGGGGCAAAAATGAGTGTATAGACACTAAGACAGGGTACGAATACCTAAAAAGTTCGAATACATTAAAAACAAAACTGCAACATTTGTTCCAATAGTGCTTCCGTAATTTAAAAACTAATTTTATAAACAATTGAGCAAATCCATGTAGAGCGTTTTGTCCAAGAGGAAAACTAAATTAAAAAAAAAACACACAGGAAATAAAGCTACGATTCTCTCGGAATAACGTTATTGATCACGCCAAACGTGTGGCACAAGAGTGTCTTGAAACAATTCAGAGGCTCAACACAAAAATAAAAGCAATTGACTGGCGAGGTGAAATTAATTTCTCTGAAGGGCTTATGTTGCATAATTCACTAAAAACGGTGTTTTGGTCCCTCGAGCAATCGCGCAGACTCGGAGCCAGCCCATCGCGCGCTCTGCTGCTCCCACCACGATGTAAAAAAAAAAAAAAAAAAAAAAAAAAAAACTTTTCTCTTTTGTATTAATGCGGCGAAGCAAAATACTTTTTAAACAGAGCCATTCTGTCTTGAAAAATGTTTCACCATAACATTCACCATATCGTCAAAAGCCTTTTATACACAACAGCTCTTTCCTTTCAGGCAAGAAACGATAGAACATTCAACTCGTCAAAATATTCATGACAGCCATCGGAGTGAAAACATCCATTGATTCAAAACATCCTTCGAGTCAGAACATCCATCCGAGTCTAAACATCCATGGAGTCAACACATCCATCGAGTCAGAACATCCATCCGAGTCTAAACATCCATGGATGTGAAACATCCATCGAGTCAGAACATCCATCCGAGTCAAAATATCCATCGAGTCAGAACATCCATCGAGACAAAACATCCACCAATGGATGTTTTGACTCGATGGATGTTTTGATGCGTTGGATGTTCTGACTCGGAATCTTTCGCAGTTTATGGAAAGGAACGTGGCATACCAAAACCATCCGATAATAAATACAAAAAGGGACACTCTTCCAAGTGCAATAAAATACTCGCGTATAATATTCACGGACAAAAAAGAGTCGTAGCACTTCACGACGAAGCTCCCTCCATCGCTAGCTGCCACTTTAGTCAAGCTCCTCAAACAAGCTACCACCGTCGCTGCGTTTGCTCACTCCCCGGATTGTTTATGTGCATATAATCGATTCGATTCCAAGGACCACCACCGAAATTTCGCCCCCCCCCCCCCCCTACCACCAAAGCGCCGAATGCGTAATGATAATAAAAGAGTAAGGAAACACGCACAAAAAATCCAGAACAAAAGAAAACGTGGGAAACGACGAATCTAAGCAGGACTACAGCATGAAAAGTGGGCAAAGCGCAAGAAACGGACGAGCTAGGAGAGGAATGCTACCGGCGGCGAGCGGTCGCAAACGTTGGACCGGTTTCTGTTCGCCTCGGCTGAACAGGAGAAGATCTGGCCACTGCAGCCGCCGCTGCATACTTGGCGGTCCCAATAAGGGGCCAGCTTCTGTCGTGCCAGCGGCCCTTGGCACTTCCCCCCCCCCCCCCCACACTTTTTTTTTCTTATTTTTTTTTTCTGCCCTTCTGACCCCAGTTCAAGTTCAAGGAAGGGTCGTGAAAAGGGTCAACTTGCTTCCGCCCTTTCCCCCAAACGTAGACATCTTGTAATCGTGGTCCGAGAAAACAGAAGCTTACAGAGTGCACGGCTGGGTTGTGGATTTGTAGACTTTGAAATGGTTTATTTATTTATTTATCTATTTATTCGTATACAATACCCTCCGGGCCATAATGCGTTAAAAAAAAACGCGTTTGTTAATTAAAAAAAAAAAAAAATTAACGACTGTTTCGCGAAGTCGGACGGGGTCCTCGATGGTCAAAAATTCCTGGGGAAGTTCGCTCAATGGCGTCGGGGAGAAGTGCACGCTCGTGGGCTGTGGAGAAACACTGTGGCCGGGCTATTTTATTGCAACGATCAACCCTAAGATTGGGGAAGTCAGAAGAGACTGTCTCAGTAAGGGTGAGTAAAAAAGAAAATGTATCGCCCTGCAAATGTGTTGCTACGTGAAAGGTTCTCGGTTTAGCGCTAATAATCTCCGGGCATTTCTTCTCCAGCTCTGCCTCCAGGACTCTCCCCTCCTCTCCATACCATTCACTCCACTCCCTTCACTCATTTTCCCCGTTAAATTTAGCGGGTAAACTGACGCCACGTTGCTTGATATCAAGTGACCTACACACAAACTCAGTTTTCCCGCTAAATTTAGCGGGGACATCCGCGGTTACGCTTTCTTAGCCTTCACCTTATGTGAAGACCTAGCCAAAGACGTTTCACGTTTAAAAAAAGCTTTGTGTAAAAGGAAGAGACGGAAATGTTTCCGACGTGTGGAAAGTAGGAAAGATGGGGTTTCATTAAAGACACACTGGAAAAACAAGTGTGATCAGATTGAATAAAACGCGCTGCACGCTTTTTGACGGATTCAATTCCGTCTCTTGAAGCATATAGCTTGGTGAGGGTGCCAGACGGGAGATGCATATTTTAATTTAAGTCGGACCAATGTAGGATACAGAAGCCGCTTGAGGTTCGGAAAGCGGACCTAAAATGGCGACGGAGAAAACCTAGACTTCGGTCAGCAGAACCTGTTGTCAGGAAAACACCGCGATATTTATGTACACCCGTGACCGATATGAAGGTGAACAGCCTTCCTCTTGTCTTTGACGCTCCTGCAAGTTTTTTAACAAGCTCTGTTCCAAAAGAGGGCTAGAACGCAAAGTTTAGACCCCAAGCCACGTACCATTTGAGACGTTGAGAGTTAATATAGCTTTCGGGAGCCGTAAAACAGGCACGAAACCATGGTAAGGTGTTCGCCTTCATATTGCCGGCGGGTGTACACGTGTTGGTTACAGTCGTGCGTTATTTGGGGTAAGAGGAAGGAAGGGAAGAACACGCATGCATTTACATTTGTTAACGTTTACACCAACACGCGTGTTTGTGTGACGTCACGCCGCTGGAGTGAAGCTGTTGGCGGCACGGCGGAGATTAGTTACCTGTTGACATTAGGAGCTTGGGCTAGGTGGCGCAAGTCGCCGCCCGATTAACCAGATTCGCGTGAAGCGTCTATAAGCATGCGCCGTGCCGACAGCAGCGCCACCGGGGCGGCGTGACGTCAAAGTCGTGCGTTGATGCATAGGTAGGGTTCCGTGTTTCCAAATAAAATCGATTAACACCGAAAAATAAGACGCAAAAAAGCTTGTTCGTAAAAATGTTGGAAATTCGGATTTATCCGAAAAATTCGAAATTTCAAGGTCGAGATGACAAAAAAACAAAAAAAAAAAAAACAAACAACAACTACATTTTAAGGATTAGGTTTGTCAGGGCACAGGGTTAATGGTCCTGAAAGAAGACCATTTCGGTTTTCTTTATATTGGCATATTGATAAAAAGTAGTTTTCCGTTTATCTCGTCAAGGTTCGTTCAATGTACAATGGGCCAATGTACAGTCTTTTCCGAAAGTTTAAAGCCCACCACGCACGAGGCCTGAGCGACGCTGTTTTCGTCGGCGCTCGCCTTTGCGCTCGCTGACTGCGAGATTTTCTAGAGCGAGGTGGGACTTCGCCCTCGCTATTTTTGTGCGACTTCGCTATCAAGGCGAGCGCGACGCAAGAGCGAAGTTCCTCCTCGCTCTCACAAATCTCGTAGCCAGCGAGAGAGCTCCGACGAGCGGTCGCTCGTCTCCGACGCGACCCGCTGCGGCCACGCGCGCGGTGAGCTCTACACTTTTGAAAAAGACTACCTCTGGATCACGAGAGAAAACTGCTGTTCCGGTTTTCAGCTTGGACCGTGCGCACTATGTGTAACTGGTTGCGTGCAGTGCAGTCAAAGACAACGCCATGCGAAGAGAGAAAGGGCGAGCATTAGGAAGGCGGGACGGGAGAGGAGGGCAGTGGAGGTCGAGGGGAGAAAGGGAGAGCACTATAGATATTTTCCACAGGGGCGCCGCCATCTTGAATTGTCGTCACTTCCAGTATGGGCGACGACAAAATAGTACAACGTTTCAACCTGTAACCAGTAAAAAAATAGAGGGGAGCCAAAACGAGAATGTGTGACGGTTAGGCTTATATCCTAAATGTCTTCTATTGGCGTGGCGACGGCAAAACAATGTTTTCGCCCATACTGGAAGTGACGACAATTCAAGATGGCGGCGCCCTTGTGGAAAAGGTCTATAGTCCGTTGCAACTGAAGAAGGTAGGGCAAGGGAAAGGAAGGCCGGGGAGAAGGAAGCAGACAGAACGCTGGATGGGAGAGGGAAAACCTCCTCCTCTCTCTAGCGTTTCGTCTGCTTCCTCCACCCCGGCCTTCCTTTCCCTCGCCCCACCTTCTTGAGTTCCAACGGACTACAGGAGACTAAACGCAACAAGTGATACGGAGAGTAGAGGGAGGCGGGGTTGTGTTTTATCACGGTGAAAGATGTGAACCTGCAGATTTCATAAGCTCTTATGCGTCCAGTATAGTTTGGCTATTTCAAAGTACCCACGCTTTCTGAAGTAAAACGCTTGTTTTCGAGACGTCGTGAGACAGTACTGCCAATCGGAAAGGCGCCAATGCCCAATGCAGCTGCAGAAAAACCTTTGAATACCGTTATATATATATATATATATATATATATATATATATATATATATATATAATGTACCTTTTTGTTCCCAAATTATTCATTTTTATATAAAAAAAGAACAGATTAAAATTAAACTCGAAATTTTAGAGACTTTAAAAACTTACAAGAAAAAAAAAAAAAAACAACACGGTAAACTCCCGATTTCAAACGAAAAATAAACTACAAAAAACACCACCAAATTTCACAAAAAGACAAAACAAGAAAACTCCGAAAAAGAAAAAAGAAAAGGGAATCCTATGTATATGTTATGCTAAAAACTATGTCATCATTGTCTTCTGGGCTCTGGGACGCGTTTTGAGCTTGCGCAGTGAGCTCTCTTCCGCGGGGCATCAAAGATATATAAAACGTCCCGCATGAATCTATACCCCCTAGCCCAGGAGCTCGGCACTTTACACCTGGATGATAAGCGGGGCAGAAGTGCATACGACATGTAACTTCGTCTGCTGCCCCCTTGCACACCTCCTTCGTTTCTTCGCTCGCTAAATGAGCCCACGTGTTTTTCCTCGTATCGTAAATTCCTTTCTTCTTTTTTTGATGCGTTTATCTTTAGGGACACCTTTGGCTACACTGACATTCCTTGTCTATGTTAGTCCATAGCCTCCTCTAGACTCACAAAGCCTGACAGTTCGACGACGGAGCCATGAGTGCACGGTCGCAGATTCGGAGCGCTAGGATCTGGTAGCACAGAGCATCAAAGAGCCATTTCTCGGGGAACCTGGACGCCAGCGCACAGCTTTTGCAGCGGCGAGGACCCGAAACACACTTGTTCGCTCGGGAGAAGTTTATTTTGGCGTCTCGCCGCAGCGGGGCGCCAGTCACGTGGCTCTCCTCTCATCCGTTGCCTGCCGCTCCACCGTTTCCATTTCGGCGGCCGCATGTCGTGGCGATGTGCCAGGCTTTGTCAGTATATAGAAGGCTTTGGTTAATCGTTTCTTCTCTTCAAAAATAACCAGATCGCTACTTCGTCACCAAAAAAAAAAAAAGAAAAGTGACTAAGTTCAAGTAATGAGTGTCTCTGCTTGCACGCATAACGCACCGGTCAGGGCAGGTTCGATGTTCCACGTGTCGCTACCCTCCTAGCTGAATCTCTTTCTCGTTTATTCCGCTTGTTTTCTTTTTTTGCCCAATGCAACGGCGATCATTTGGAGCCGTTCCAATGCGCACTGTTCGGTCATTTCTTTCGGTCGACGTAACCTCGGTAGGTTCTTAGTTATACTTGGGCATGCATATGTGTGCGCCGTCCAACTTAACTAGCTAATATTTTTGTCTTATTTGATTTTTACAGTCCCTTACAGAAGCAAAGATGGGACGTGAGTCGGGATGCAATTAAATCTGGAGAGTCATCGAGAAAACACTCGCAAGAAAAGAAAAGAAAAAAAAAAAACGAGGAATATCGGCCATCTGCGCCGCTTCAAGGGGGAAAATAATCAGAACTTTCGTCTGTTCCGTTTCCTTCCTCCTCTCTATCGCGTCGGTATTTTTTTAATTACAGACTGTGAATGACGGCTGTCAATTTATTCATTATCTTGATGAATGCGCCAACTATTAAACCTAACTCTATTACAATCAACCATGTGTGGTCGTGTCTCCTGTGTGCGTATGTGTTTGTCGGCCTGCACGTCGTGTATCTGTCTGTTCGTGTCTGTGCATATGTGTTTCTGGCTGCGTGTCTGTCTGTCCGTGTGACGTGCGTGTGTGTATGTCTGTGTGCGTGTGTGCCAAGCCCGAGCGGGCGGGCGCGACCGTCTGCGTTGGTGTGCTCATATACGCATCAAATGTAGTATCATATATAGACGATTGCAAGCGTGGCGGTGCCATTACAAGCTTGTCAAAGCTATGTTCACGCGCGCGCCGCACGAGCATGCACGGGCAGTCGGGGCATCATGCTTGCAAATATACTTTTTTCGGATTACCCAAGCGTCAAAGGGAATGCCTGGAACGTAGGTTCACGCGCTGCGCGTGCTGGCGTCTGCAGCTCTAACTATTCCGAAAGCAAAAATGTAAAACAAATGACACTTCGTGCGCGCGTTCCACAAGCGCTTCATTTTGATTAGTTATTTCTAATCTTTTGTATAAGGAAGGCGAGCGTGTGCAGCGCGTGTGCAGCGCGTGTACCTACGTTCCCAGCATTCTCTCGTGATTTGCTCGCTCTGCGAAGCGACGAACATGGCGCGTGCACTGGGCTGAGGGAATCGCACGCTGGTCTGATTACTCGTAAATATTGGAATGGTTTAGGCTTAGAGTCGACTTCTAGAAACGTCGACGTAAGGAATATCACTTCTGAACAAAAATATCTGAAGAAACGAGGCAAAAAAAAAGTACTACCAACCAAACACACACTCTCTCGAAAGTGAGGTGCATGGCGACGCTGCAAAAACACCTCACCAAAATCACGCTATTAAAAAAAGAAAAAAAAGAAAGAAAAAAGAAATGAGGCACGGAGTGGTATCTAATTTCGAGAAACGTATACGCCAAAACCCAACAAACACAAATCATTTCAAGCAAAAGAAAAAAAAAGTCGAAAAAAGCTAATATCTTCTCGCGGCACCTCGGAGGCGCTTGATGCCCCTCGCCACACGCACTCAGAGAGGAACTGAGCGAGATTAGGAAAGCAGATTCGAAGAAGAACCCGCAGAAAGAGAGAGCTTGCCGCACACAGCTGCGCGTCTACCGAGAACTGTTTAAATTCCCATAAAGTAGACTAAGAGGAGCCATCGTCCAAAACACCTTCTTCGGCGCCGTCGCCGCCGCCGCCGCGTATACGTGCTCCCTCGAGACCAACCGCCTCTTTCACTTTTCTTTTGCGTACTTCGTTCTGCGAAGTTTGGGTGCAGGTCCCAAGAACGAACCACATCTCGGTCGCACATATTCCCTTCGCCCCCCGCAAAAACTTTCTTAATCCCTCCTCGAAATTCCCGGTCGCTCCCAGACCAGCAAAGCAATACTATAGTTTGCGCGTGAGAGTAACTATGCACATGCACGCGCGCTCCTGCACACGCGTATGCACCCTAAAGCCGGCGTCACTCTGCTCACTCGCCGTACAAGAGACGCCATGTTCGCGGCAGGCTTTATGACACGAGTATCTGCGGACCAGTGTTGCGATTCCAACTAACTATAGGTGGCGCCACTCGTTTTCAAAATGGCGGTTATAGTGAGGGTCGGAGATGCGCGCCGCTGCTGAGCCTGTCTAGTGTGCTGGCTTCACTGAGCGACACAAATAATTTCTGGTAATACGAGGAAGCTAGGGTGTTATAAGCGCAGGTCACCTCTTTATCCTGAAAACAAAAACGGTGTTTAGCGTAATACTTACTCCACGAGACACGTTTTAATTCTGGAGCGAAACCGAAACTAACCTATATTTTGGGTTCAATTTCTCGATATAGGGCTTGATTTTGAATTCTTTCATAACTCAAGATGTGTCTCACACCGTAATAATTTTGTTAAAGAACTTGTTCCTGGAAACTTTATTTGGTGACATACATGTTCGATTCAGATACTTCAAAATATTTTGGAGATGTCATACACCTTAGAGGTAACATAGAATATTCCAGTTGTTGAAAAAATCAGTGCCGATATTTGTGCGTTCTCGCTGCCTCTTCTCGCTCAGATCATTGCCATGTGAAGTAATGAACTGCGGGCCTTTTAATGGGTTTTAGGTATTTAGATGATTAATTGCTTTTAACATTATTCCCAGCACAACGATAACAGAATAAATCCAATTTTTACAATCATATGTTCACAAAACGTATTAATTAATAAACACTGTTCTCACTACAACCACCCAAAAACAGAATCCGAGACAGACAGCTGAAATGTGTGTGTTTTTTATAGCAACGCGTGACGCATACGACTTATTTCGCATCGAGTGTTTGACTGTTTCACTATCTTTATATGTCAGAGTTTTTCATATCCATAAAACAAAAAAAATTACACCTTTCTGGAAAGACTATTATGTCTTTCCAGAAAGGTGTAAAGGCGAGGGGTGTCCTGCCCACTCTATCAGCTGGGACAACCCCGCTTCACTAATTCCGACTATCCTTGTTCGGACGTTTTTCGGCACTCGTGGTGTCATTGTCGGCGATCGGTGCTTTTGTCCTGTAGGATTCTCTCGATACTATGCGCAGTCGCGTTGAATCCAGTCAATTGATATACTTTTGTTTTTTGCATAGTAGCAAGCCTTATACCAGCTTGATAAGCAATAAAAGCTAAGTGCTTTAACTTTTTTTTTTTTTTTGATAACGACATTGTTGATACGTTTTCATGCTTTAGTTTGTTTATTGTTCGAGCAATGATGTTTGTAAAAAGCGTGCGAGCAGCCTTCTGCGTTCGCCGCCAGCCGATAGAGTGGGCAGGACACCCCTCGAGCGGGCAGTTCCATGTTGCGCCACGTGACTAGCTTAGTTTCCGCGAAGGCCACCAGCCTAGCGCTCCCCGGAGAAAGCCGCACGCTCGCGCGTTATAGACAAGTGTGATTAGCACTGTACGTTGCGTTGGCGTTCGAAGCCGGTGAAACAGTTGTGAGTTTTAGTATTGCGTATACGAGTGAACGCAAGCGCTGTGCGTTTCCGTTAGCGCGTGCGCGGAGCCCGATATTGCCGTCGTGGATTGGCGCATGGCGTTGAGGCGCACGCACCAACTTGGGGCACGCAATTCTAACGCAATACGTTTGCTTCTATACGCAATACAAAAACTCTCTAGTGAGGTAGAATCCCATACCGGCTGCAGCACTATGTTGGGACAGTTAAGAGTGTTGTTTGCATTTGGAAATGGCGTTTTGTGAGCCATGATCCCGCGCAGTTCCGCCGTGCTCGCTGAACAGGAGAATCGGGGGATCCTCACTATACTCCGTTTCAAACATAGCGTGCAACGTAGTCAAAGCTAGCGCGCCGGTTTGCACAGCCGACCGCGACTACGTTCGCTCCACAAAATAGTGCGGCCCCTGAAAAAAAAAAAGTCGAAAAGTGTACATCTTTGTAGCTAGTAACTAATAGTGGCGTTATGATTTCGAGGGAACACCGATTCTTTTTCAATAAAAAGGAAAAGATAATGTAAACTACTCCAAATTATTTTCCGTTTTCGTTCGTGCGGCACTCGCACTCGCTTCGGGTTTTCGGGTTGTGCGGCTGCCCCTGCCTCGCCGATTTCGTGAAGATGGCGTCTTACGCGGGAAGCTTTCTTTTCCTGCTCGGATATTTTCGAAGATTCGTTGTGTGAAGATCTCATCAAAAGTGCAAGCAGGTGATCGCCAACGTGTACGCGAGTTCAAGAACGTGTTTCCCGGAGACGTCGGTCCGTGAGGTCCTGGAGACGGTCAGTAACGACACCGGAGTGTCTGGCAAGGTGGCGTCCCTGAAGCGAAGACCTCGCAACGTGAAAGTTCCGAGCACGCGGACAGTGTTGTGAACTGCCACCTGTTATTTCTGGTGTTGAAATCGGCCTTATGGCTTCAAAGTGAAACAAGCCTCAAGAAGGAACTGTGTCGGTGATGAATCGTGCCTACGGCTCCGTCTGCTTGCGGGACCTTACAGCAGGCGGTGCCCGTGATTGCATTCCGAAGCGTCTGGGTTCTTCTGCCTGCGGGACCGTAACCATGGTCGGCTCCGTCTGCCTGAGGCACCTTAACCTTGGTCGGCTAAGTAAACGACGCACATGCCCGTGCCTGTATTCCGAGGCCCCTGCTTTCCTCTAAAAGGAAACAACTCTCGATCCTGATCTCAAGTGCCGTGTGTTGTGTACGCGTCTATTGTGAATCACTCCCGGTTTATGGGGGCGCCGGCACCAGAGCACTGAGATACTGCCGTCTGGATGACTTCTTCCATACACCGGCGAGTATTCTGACTCTGAAGGAAGCTTCCATGAAGTCGCATCACGTGAGGGAATGCCAAGCCGTCTGAACAATGGCAGTGCGGTCCCCTAATCACAATATTCGTTATATAAAGGACCGTCCACCACACTTTCAAGGTACTCTCTGATTTTCACGCTACCATGTAAATAAACGGCTTTAAATAGAGACGCCCTGGATCTCGACCGTTCTTCCGTTTTGACGAGGCCGGCGCAAGTTCGAGCGGAACACCAGCCCCTAGTCTACCTTCTTATAAATAAAAATCAACAAAAAAAGAGGAATTGAAATATGCACTTCCGCAATACGCACAATCTTGCACAAAAAATCGGTCGAGGAAAAAAAACAAAAAAAAAAAAGACCTTTGCGCCCTAAGTGGATTCGAACCACCGCCACCGAGATGTCGGCATCGCCAGAGCAGCGCCTTGTACCGCTCGTCCACGAAATCTCGCGGAATCACACAATTTTGTGTGTTTTTTCATGCGCACTACTTCAGTAGCTTTCCCAGCGTTGCACGCGATGTTTGAAACGGAGTATAGAGCGCTTCCCGTTTCCGCCATGGGAGGGCGAGCAACGCGCTGGAGACGCGAACACCTGATGGCATTCGTGTCAAATACCTAGTGTTCTCGCACCCTTTATGAAAGTGATTATTATTAATACTATTTTACAAAAAATCCCCTGTTCCCACGAAAGTGGACTGGCTATTTGTCACGGCACATCTATCCCATTGCGTGCATTGTACTGAACACACACCTAAAAAGGATACCGAACAAGATAGGCTCTTGCCAAATCACCTCGTAATCCCTGCCTGGTGCCCCTAATTTTTTGTCTTTGGCGAAATAAAAAAAAATTCCGTAAAATCCCGCGAGATACCCCACCAGGTGACCCACCCTTTTTTTTTTTTTTTTGTTTTTTTTTGTTGGCTTGAATTGCTATTTTCTTTTAAGCACCGAAAGATGGCCCACTCCTAGTAATAGTAGTGTTCGGGTTAATGATGACGTATGCGTAAATGCGTCAACATCCGTCTTTACCTCAAGAAAGAAAACAAGTTTTGCGCATTGTTCATACGCGGTGCGAAGTAGTTCTTCCGAGGTTTGCTTGGCGGAGGAAAAAGTGCTCGATGCTTTAGGCGTTTGCAACGTGTACGTCTTGGAAGAGATAACATACATCTAACCTAAAATGCACTTACATATATCTTATTTATCAACATAAAGGAGGAATTAGTAAAGCTACGCGAAGAGCAGAACTTTTTTTACTACGGTTCTTAGGGTGAGAACGGGTATAGTATAGCTATGGCGCGATGCAAGCGAACACTGCTGACCGGAAAGTATGCAGCCATTTCTGCTTCGTTGCACCTCGCCGCGATAACGAGGTTGGAGGGGACACATAATCTAAAAATAGCTTTTTTTTTCAACTTTTCTCGCTTGCGCACCGAAAGTTAGCTCACACGTTATTTTCATTCAATTATCTCTCGATTCTATAGACCTTTCCAGCGGCAGTCTCGAACGAAGCGATTTACAGCGGGCGTCCCTGGTTTTGAGAGGGTACGTCAGTGTTGCCCGACTGCGCTGAGCTGTGGGTTTTTTAGTCAGTCGGCTGTGGCAGCCTGCATAGGAAGCGAGCAAGCCGGCCGTGTCGCGGCGGTCGCCTATTGTTCGCCGCGACCTGGCGGTAGCCGCCGCAGGAGCATCGGGCAGCAATGGCGACGAACAGCACGGCGGACAGCGTCCCCGTCGTGATTACGACGGAATTTAAGGCAGTTACGAGTTCGGAAAGTTCCTTCGGAAGCCGGTGCCGCCGGCTCAGAATCATCGCGAAGTAATAGTAGCGAACAGCACAGAGGACAGTGGCGACTACGAATCCGGAAAGCTTCTTCGGTAGCCGGTGCAGAATCATCGGGGGGAAGCAGTGGCGATTAGCAGAACAGCGGACAGTGTTCCCGGGGTGATTACGACGGGGTTTAAGGCGGTTACGAATCCAGAAAGCTTCTTCCGTGGTGCCAATATGACGAAGAGAAAACTTTTTCATGAATCTGGCCGCGTGTACGACGTGAAGGAGGTCCGTTTCGACGGACAAGTGGATGTCACGGAGCGCCGTACTCTGCAAACAAAATTAAGCGCGCCCGCAAAAAAATTTAGTTGGCGTTGAGGGGACTGCGGTAATTATGTACGTTTATTTCTGAATCAGCTTGACAATAACTGGGCGATTTTTTTTTCGCGCCGTTCCGCGATTCTCTTTACTATCTTCCTGTAGGCTGATGGAAACATCCAAGGGTAGGCTTAGGAGGGCGACCGCATTCCGCTTCTCGATTCCGGTGAAGTATTTGCTGCGTAGAGTTCGCCGTCGGTGTCGATGCTGTTCTATCGTCGCTAGAAGAGAAAAGAAGGTAACTGTATTATACGTCAGCAGCTTAAACAAAACACGAACTGGAAGGTAAGAAACACCACTAACCTGTATGGACGCACAAGTCGTACCCAGGTCGCGCAGTACTCCGCCTCGTACGGCTTCGAAGGGACGATGTAGTACTACGTGCCGTGCGCGATCTTCGACGTACTGTTTCAGCCGACCAGGCAGCACTTGTTGCGGCTTTCTTGGTGCGGAATAGTCATCTCAGAAATTACAGTGCTCACCGGCTAACCCACTCAACGCACAACCAACGCAGCGACTGGCAGAAGATGCCCGATGCAACGGACCCGTTTGCCGCTAGGGGCGCCCTGGTCGGGGCTTGAATTAGATCCGCACGGTTCCTATAGGCGCACTTCCGGGCGCTGGTGGAAGCTAAATTGCCGCGTTCTATTTTTTATTTCGTGTTTTATGGCAAATATAATTTCTCTGAGTTTTTAAGAATGCATTGTACTATTTTTTTGGGGAAGAAAAAACGAAGAAATGAAAGCTGTTTTGGTGAGTCCGTGCGCGACAAAACAAATGCAACTGGAAAATTTGTCTTATTTTATGTTGATCTTTTTACGGCACCGTACACTCAGCTGTGACAATTTACAAAGGTCTTAGCCGTCGAAAATATTTCACCACACAGGATATCCGAACACGACATGAAATTCAACGAGTATCATCAATCGCACAACATATAGATATATTGTACGTACCCCACGGTGCCGCGTAAATCCAAACAGGATTTGAGAAAGGTCTCAAATAGCACAGCATGTCCAATATACAGTGTCGACAATTGCCGATAGTCACTTCACGACAATCGGACGGAATCCGGTGTGTCTTGGGGAACAACTACAAGAGAGCTGCTTTTTCGCACAGCTTCAAAGCAACTCTACGTTCGTGTCTATTCCGTCGCCACAACCCGGATCCGACCCTATCAGCTATTTTTCGCGAAGACCCGGAACATAGCCGGGAAGGCTTTTTGGAGACTATCTCAACATAAATAATCCTCCAAGAACGTCGAACTGCCTGCGTCGCGGGCTGCTTGACGTTCGCTCTCTTCGTTCGTTTCCTTCGAAAGCCGAGTAGGCTACGAGTCCTGGTATTCCCTAGTTCTCACAGCGGAAGATAACGCACAAAGGGTGAGCATCCTAAACAGGCAAATAAAGTAAAAACGTCCAAAAAAAGCCGGCGAACTCCGAATGCACAATGCAGGTGGGGAGTCACGCTGACCGGGTTTCCACAGCTCAGGCGGGCGCCAGAAATTTCTGGCTGATAGGGGTTGCTCGATTCACAAAATGGCGGCGGGCAGAGCGCTCTTTTTGGAAAAGTCTATTCGCCTCGAGATCGAACCGTGTCGCCACCGTGCGGCCGAAATTGAAAACGCGCGAAAGCGGGGATACCGCCGTGCGTCGTCTGCTACGGGCGCACGCTCAGAAGCATGGATGTCGACGACGCAAGCCCGTTTCCGGCTGAGCTTGACATTCCTTATTAAATGCTTTATGTTTTTGTTGCCGTCTCTTCTTACTAAAGGTTGTGTTGTATCGTTTCCCATGCGTAGAAATTCAGCAAAGCGATTATTATTAAGTCGGAAACTTCCATAACCTTAGTGTGTTGGTTTGTATACACTCGCTGGTCCCACATATTTTTGTTATCTCGCACGCACCGTGGCTTTCATAGAGCATTGAATGTTGAGTGGGTCTGTGCTTTGATTAGAAAATTAACCCGACTGATCGCTATCCTCTTTAATAGACTAATCAATCAATAAATCTGTATGCTGAGTTTTCGTCGGTCATATTGCGTGAAAGACGTTAAAACTACACATTTGTTTACTCGTTTTACTATGTCATAAATGGCATATTTCATTCCCATTTTAAATATGAACACGGGAAGCCTTTTAATATGAAGTGGTTTTTAAGTTATTATTTAAACAGTATCATCACACTCGGTGAAATGACAAGCACGCTGAAGTGGTTTACCGTGCAAGCCTGAGTCACAAATGAAATAAAGACGTCAAAAATATTAAAGCATGCATTTTTTTGCTCCTCCAGCTCAAGAATCCAATTAACCGGCAAAAAAAGTGCAATTAAAGCATTACTTGAATAATCTGAATGTTAATCGATGAACTGCCCAGTCCCGATATACGTTAGTTGAGGGCGGAGGGTGATCGGAAAGTCTCGTGAAGGGCCCTCATCAGTAGAAGAGTACCACTGCGGCCGATGCTGTTTGTGTCGTGGTGCGCGTCGTTTGTTGGGGTTGCAGAGTCTACTGTGGTGGAATACAAAATTATTTAGCCAGAAATTTATAGTATTAGCCTCTTGACATCCGCGGCCCTCACCAAGAAAATTGAAGCGGGTGAACCCACACTACCGAGAAAAGCATTTAATAACAGGAACATTGCTGCGTTACTCGGTTACACTCGTTTATTACAGTCACGGCACATGTATTAGAACAGTTTGTTTCACTTGTTTCAGTTGTCCTGCCAACCGTGCAGTTTGCAGATCTTAACTAGAAGAGACACACTCTCCTCATCGCAACGCAGTAGATTTGTTCAGACTCCAAAAAACTTACCCACACTACGGCACAGTTAAAAAGCAGAGGAACTTAATAGCACGGCAATTTCCAATACAGCGCTAACTTATCTTCATTCTAAATATTTATATTACTGCAAAAGCTACAAGTTGAAAAAAGAAAAGCATAGAAGCTGCGATTTCACAGCCCTCGGTACCAGTCTTATGTTATCTGGGTGGGAATTTATTGGGTTTTTTTTTTAATTCCCACGTTGATGAACCGATACATCCATTTTAAAAGAAACAAATATTTAACATAAATATTCCAGTTCAGCCGGAGACAGGCATCAGTCGTGGTGACCCATGCTTTCCAACGTCTGCCTAGAGCAAACGACGCTCCCACAGAAGCGATTATATAAATGTAGGCCGCACGCTGGCAACACAATTCGATCTTCACTGAAGCACCGAACAGTATCGCATCCTTTTCCGCTAGAATGTTTTTCCCACCGATAGTATGCGACAAAATAAACGCAAGAATCTACGCAGCCTCGTGCGCGAACGTGGAGAGTCTTGGGCGGCCGTTCTCCTATCCCCGCTTTGATGATGATGATAGCGCGACCGTAGCGCCACCACTAGGTCGATCTCGAGGCCAATAGGTGGGCCATCTCTCGGGATATTACGGTTTAAGCTTTAAAAAAAACTGAATTATATCCAAGCGACTTTGGACTACACAGAAGAGAAAAATCAAAGTGGGCACGTTAACAGTTTAATGAGTCGCGAAGAGGCTTAGACGACGTCACTGACATAGCATCAACATAAAGGTGCTCATCAGGCTTTCGACATTTTATTTGTCACCTTCGACTATTCACGGAACAAATATAAAACAAATACTAATACATCCATAACACTGCATAAAAATACGAAGAAAAAAATTTTCTCGTTTTGTGGAAGCGAAAATTGGTCCAAAACAATAATCGCAGTCCGTTGGCTCACTTTCTTCTCTTTATGCACTCAACTGGGCACGATTACAAAATCCAAGCTAATTCCGTAGATTAAGGCAACTCTATCCCAAAGAATATGCAAAAAAAAAAAAAAAAAAAAAAAAAAAAAAAAAAAAAAACGGCATTGCTGCTTTTTTTGTTTTTGTTCATAGCCGGCACTTCGAAGAATTTTTGTTTTCCAAAAGTTCATCGAGCAACACTGGCGGTCACCATTGCTTGCACGCGCAGCGAGCGATTGGATCCGAGTCCCCGCCGAACAATGACGTCAGCACTCGTGTCCAATAGATGCTCGGGGCACGTGATCGAGCAATGACGGACATGGCAATGATATGGTGCGGACTTTTTTGAGAAGGGCCTTTCGTGCGCGACAACTCTGTCGCGCTCTGAGCACAACTGATTTGAATTTGAAATCATGGTAGCGCATTTAAGGGATTAATCTGTTTCAGATCAATCCATTAGGAGCCGATTTTTTTGTCCTCGGTTTACGTCTGGTCGAACACCTAATTATACACCTTTAAAAAAATTGCGCGACGCCCACTTTATAACCATACAAAAAGAAAAAAACTAACAATTATCTTATTTTCTCCACTTGCAGGAATTTAAAAAAAAAAAAAAAAGTTGCCTGGGCTCGCGCGCGCACACACACACACACACACACACACACACACACACACAAAAAAAAAAAGCCATTTCGGGTCCTACGCAAAGACACACGACAACCTCCCATTTTGTACGCATTACTCATTATCGGCGAGGTTACTAAGACTGCCCCTATTAGTAATAATGACCAAAGTTATAGCCGCCTAATAAGGTACGATTATTCTACCTATAGCAAAAGCAGCTTGCGAGAAATAAATACGTCCATATTTTCGCGGATATTAAAAAATGCTTGCGTCACGAACAGAGTATTTTATGTCGACCCGGTCATTTTGGGAATCGACATCATATTACTGGCCTCATCATAATAATAATGTTACAGTGGCTACTTGAAAAAAAAAAAAAAAAAGATAAGCGGGCATTTGAAGACTTTTTGGTCAGGGCTATAGAGGCCGACTCAACACTCTTGACGCCACGCGGCCGCGGAGGCGTTGCAGTCGGTGTTGCGCATGCGCCGACTGATTTCCGCGCACGCGCAGTGAATCGACGGCTCAAATGACGAGGGGCACGTGGGCTCATTACGTTCACATTTCTTGCTTCTTCGTGAGTGGCTCATCGGTGTCCTTGCCCCCTAACTCCGCAATCTGATTGGTCGAGGAACGATAATGAGATGTTTTTCGGGACTCCGAAACGCCCTGCGAAATTCTAATTGTTACCGATATGCCTAGAAGTTGAGATTACGTCTCAATCACACGGGCAGCTTTATAAACAAGGGTCCCTTTGAAGTCGTTTAAATTGGAGATTCTTCTGATGAAAGGGAAACTGAAGCGGTTCTTCATATGAGGGAAAAAACACCTAAATCGTCTTCTTTAGAATCACAAATATCGAGATCTTTTTTTTTTTTCGATGTCGTACACGGGGGCTGCAGAAATTAATTTTCAAAGTGCCGCCGAAGCCCTCCTTCCTCGGGCGTGAAGTCACACTAGGAGTTTTCAAAATCTTCGCTCTCGCGCATCTTCAGTGCTTGTGAAAAAGCTATGCACGCGCAATCTCGATATTTAAAAAAAAAAAAAAAAAAAAAAAAAAAAAAAAAGAAGTCGGAAAGCTATGACACGACTGGTAATGTCAGTGCCGGGGAATACACCTGGGCGGTTTCGTTTGGATTCAGGCAACGAGGTGCAGTCGTATTGTTTATTTTGCCTCAAATTTTCACAATTCGTGGCGCATGTTCCAAGAAGAACAATCCTTTTTATTTTAATGTCCTGACATGTTTAGTTTCTGAGAAAAAAATATCTCAAAGAAGCGGGAAAGAACGACGAGGTTTTCACGGTTGTCCCCCGTGTGTGGCGTTTCTTAATCACTCTCAATCTCAAAGTTTTCAAAGAGAGCTTCTATATTTTTTTTTATTGTGATATATACGCAAGTAGGTAAAACGACATTATAACTACTATTTATTATTTGTCGCTCCAATCTTAGTAAAAATTCCCAAACATGCCTCCGCGAACAACTGTAACCTAAATTAAGGATTTTTGTTTTTATTGAGTCGGCTCTGTTTAATGTCGCTTTTAAAATAATACCACGTGTATACCCTTTTATTGCCTTCCAAATTAAGCAAAGTTTGTGTCTTTATCATGTACGAGTACTGAGAAATAAATTAGGAAACAGTGGGGTTTTCACTTTTTGTTCAGTTTCAGCACGCTGAATAAAAAAAAAACATTTCTATTTTTTCTTTTTTCCCGTCGCGTTTTCTTTACACCTTTCTTTTACCCAGCATACAATCTGTCAGAGGTACATGCACTGGTTTTTGAGTTTTAAACCTCTAAATATGCTAAAAAACAGCAAATGCCGATGGTGGGTTTATGGGTTATAGCTGCATATTTTATTCTTTATTAAAAGTATCTAAGGGACGTTTAATCAATAATCATATAAAAGACATTAATGTCGTTAGGTACATAATAACAAGTTTGCAATTCCAAACGTCAAAACACTATAAAATCGCAACTGCCGAAAGCGGGTTTTCAGGCAATTTCCGCCGGCGCCATGATTGGAGAGGTCTCAAGCCTCTCCAATCATGGCAGCCAATGTGCTACAAAATCTATACTGTGCTAGAAATGTCAAAGTATAATATTTTAAAATATTAAAGTAAAATACACTTCCTGTTGGAAGCCTAGATTTTTAAATACAAAATTTTATATTTTTAATGCGAAATTTGTGTTGATAACACAACAAAATAATTTTTATTTAGTTTTGCTACTCTTTATTTTTTTACGTTTTTATTTTACTCAAAAAATAACTGGTAAGATAAAAAAAAATTTTAAATGTTTTTTTTTGTGTGTACAGCTGCTGAAACTGAACACAAAGTGAAAACTTTCTCTGTATCATAATTTGTTTCTCAGTGCTCGTACATGATAAAGACACAAACTCTGCTTAATTTGAAAAGCAATCAAAGGTTCTACACGTGGTATTATTTTAAAAGCAATACTAAACATAGTCGACTCCAAAAAAACAAAAAAATCCGCAGTTTAGGTCACAGTTGTTCACGGAGGCATGTTTGTTTGTGGATTTTTACAAAGATTGGAGCAACGAATAATAAATAGTAGTTATAATGTCGTTTTACCTACTTGCATATATATCACAATAACAAAAAAATATAGAAGCTCTCTTCTGAAAACTTTGAGATTGAGAGTGATTAAAAAACGTCACACACGGGGGACAATCGTCCAAACCTCGACGTTCTTTCCCGCTTCTTTGAGATTTTTTTTTCTCAGAAACTAACATGTAAGGACATTAAAATAAAAAGGACTGTTCTTCTTGGAATATGCGCCACGAAATATAAAAATTTGAGGGAAAATACGAAATACGTCTGCACCTCGTTGCCTGAATGCAAATGAAACCGCCTACCTGGCAAGCTGCCTACACGAGCGACACGCGCTTGGCGGCTCAAATATCCTCCTATGACGTCACGGCTGGTCGGAGGTTTTTTCGCGTTTTCTCGCGTTACACCAATCTACAAGTCAATTTTTTTTTTCTCTCACAAAGTTATTTAAGTTTTAAGTTTAGTTTCAGAGCCTGAGAGGCTCTACACTGGCAACTCTGAAATCGGGACGTTCCGACGGGTTACATGGAAGTTTGATTGTGAAAAATTAACGTTAATCTAGCTAACGCAAAAAAAAAAAAAAAAAAAACAATAAAAAAGAACATTAACAAGAAAACGGCCGCGAAATACCGGGGGGTTTTTTTGGGGGTTATTTTTCCAGTTTACGTGCTCAAGTTGAATGTTATATAACGTGTGACTTCACCGCGATGGAAAGCGCGGAAAATTTTGAATATGGGGGCCTAGGCTTAATATCATCCCGATTTGCCGTTTTCATAGCGAAAACGGCAAATCGGGGTGATATTAAGCCTAGGCCCCCATATTCAAAATTTTCCGCGCTTTCCATCGCGGTGAAGTTTGAAGTTGGAATTTTGAACATCTAGTTTGAATTGGGAGATAAACGAGCATAGCGTGCCGGAAGGTTCAAAGCGTGCACCACTCCGAACCTATTGTTTAAATTGGGTAGCTCGAGAAGAAACACACGCACACACACATATATGTGCATGCTTGGACCATGTCTGCGGAGTGTATGAAGCGTTGGCAGCCTGACCGCCAGCGCCTTCTCTCGTCTTACGGCTTAAAACTAAGCTGAACACATCCGTCCGCTCATTGCCATTAATATACCCTAGTCACTTCACAGCCTTTTCTTATTTTATTTTTATTCGGCGCTCTTTTTCAGCTGCCGCGATAACACCCAATCAGAAAGTATCAAGCACGGCATCGATATACATCTAATACTCCATTATCGGGCGTCGAAACTACACTAAACGGAGAGACGACCTTGCCCGCGCGCCGTCAGTACTAGTCGCATCGAACTTTCGTGCGTTCCCAAGTCATAACGATAAGAACAACAACAACAACAACAAGACAGCTGCCCCTCGCGCGTCCAGTCTAGTCGGGATGCAACATTCCTCAACCCGCATCCTTCGCCTCTCCTCTCTTCTCCTCTCCCCCAACTCGAAAAACCCTGCGCTCTGATTGGCTCCTTTCAGAGCTCTCGTGACCCAGGCGTGAAAAACGACCGCTGCCCGCTTTCCAGGCTGGCGGGGCGGCGGAGGGGAGAGACCGGGACGGGGATATGCGGGTCTACCTATTAATTATCACACCCTCGAGTTAATTGCGCGAATCCCTCTTTTAACTTCCCCCTTTCCATCTTACGGCTGTCTCCTCTCCCCCTCCCCCTCCCAACACGAGGCGAAAGGGTAACGAAGCCGGGGCTGGTAAGTTCTGAGGGAGCTGCATACCCTTTCCCCCGTACGGTAACCTTCTCTCCCCAAGCCGAGGTGAAGGAGCAGTACGGCCAGGGCTGAGAAGGAAAGAAAATTCGGCGGCACCTTCGCCGCGAAAATGCACGCGGACGAGAAAGCCGAACGCGTTACCCGAAGGCGTTCGAACACTAACGACCACGTGCAGAAAAGAATCAAAAATACGATTCCGGATTCTTCTGCTAGCCAGTTTGAGTACCTCAGTTTTTCTTTTTGTTTTGTATTTTTTCTTCGTCGCTGAAGGCACGATTTTCTCTGCACTTAGTCAAAAGGTGACCGTTTCTTGGTCGGCAAATCTTCGGCCGAAATGAGATTCCGTCTGGAATCTCAGTTTGGCTAAGACCACGGTTCGGTTGGAGGTTTGAGTTCGGCTGAGGCCCGAATTCGATTAAGCGGTTAATCACTTATCAGGCTGTAGACATCCTTCTCTATGACTCGTAACAACGGTGCACACACCTATATATCATCGTCTATGACTAAAAACGACGCCAGCAATGTGGGACAGGCGTTTCGCAAACTATTATTGCAGTTTTTTTTGTGTTTTTTTTTTTTGCCTTTTCATTAAAGAGGCGTACTTTCTGTGTACTCAGAGTTATATAAATTTAACTAAATCGAACACTTGACAGTTGCAGCTTCGGATGAGTAGATACCCGCAGGAACTCACCTCCGTGAATCTCAGTTCGGCCGAGGTCGCAGTTTAGCTAAAAAGTCAGTTCGGCGAAAGTTTGACTACGGCTGAGTCGCCAATCACCCGACGTCAGAGTTCGCCTGCCTGCTGTCAGACATCGCTGTCCATGACTCGCCATGGCGCCAATTTGGACAATTGCGGCTTCGGACCAAGTTGAGTTTACTTGTAGAACTTTTTCTCTTTGAGATACGACTGGCAATAACGAACCGCATGGCGCAATGGGCCCGAGGTTTGTGTTACCACTGAGTTTGCCCCTCTATACTTCGCGGTTGACGTTTTAGACTCCTCCCCCGGCAGTGATGTTGACCAATGGGCAGTGTTGCGTTGAAAGCCGGGAAAACAATGGTTGCATTTGTCGCTCTGTATAAGGTATCGAGTTCCCGTTCGAACCGTTCCCTACAACACTAGAAGGCTTTAGAAGCCCTACTCCAACACTCTAACTACCCTACTCCTAACCCACGCCAGGATCCGCTGCAAAACTTCGCCCTCTCTCTCTCTCTCTTTTTCTTTTTAAATTGACAGCAGTCATTGCTGTCATCTTAAAAAGAAAAAGAGAGAGAAAAAACAATTCAGAAAGTCTGACTGCCACACCGTCGCACGATGTCGCGCAAATCCGCACACTTGAAAAGGGGGGGATAGAAGAAAAAAACGGAGGAAGAAAACTGTCTCCGAAACCAGTTTCACGGCGTATCGACATTCCGGAATCTCCTCGCCGGCGAACAAAGAGAGCTAGACAAGTCGGTAATAGCGCAGAGGCGAAGAAGAAGTAAAGAAATGAACCCAAGGCAAAGCAAGATCGACTCGTCCGGGAGACGTGCAGCAGTTGGCCGCTACCGCGCGCAACAGGTCAACGGATGACGCGACGCCGCATCGGGCGGACGCCGCATCGGGCGCACGCCGCACCGGGCGGGCGTCGCACGGTTCTCAAAACACTTCTCGAAAAAGTGGACGATTTCTCCACTAATATCGGTATGCAGAGATCGATTACCTCGGAAACTATCCCAGACACCAGAGAGCGCCGTCGCGAACAGTCTATCGCAGAAAGTGGTTTAGTACTCCTTAAAGGCCGACGGACATAAGTAGCCCGACTGGACATGAACCCGTAAGAAGTAAGCCCACCGAATAGGAGCCCACCGGACATAAGCCTGCATCGCGTTTCTTGTTGTTTTTTTTTTTGTTTTTTTTTCTTAGGCTGTTTTGTTGTTGTTGTTTAGCAATGTAAACGAGATAGCAGGGACTCGTCAGACAGATCAAATCTGCCTTCTGCCTCGCTACCCTGACCTTGGGTCTAAACAAATCAACAAACAGTGCGCAAGTCCGGCAGACCACCGGACATACAGTCACCCGCCGGGATAAGGTCACCGTGCGAGTTTATCCCAGCCTCGCTTCCTTTTAATTAAAAGGAGCAAACGAAGGCTTCCCTTCCCGCGCACTCTCCACCTCACAAACAAAAATGGCGGCGCTCTTACCATAAGAAAAAAGAAAAGAAAAGAAGAGCCTACAATTGAGAGAGGTACAAAACATCCGTCGTTGTTCTTGTTGTCGATGTCTGTGCGGATGCGGCTACCGTCTTTTTCCACGCATTTTCTCACCAAGCACAAAGCGCGAGGCGCGGGAAACAACCCCTCCCCAAAAAACCAACCTAACAAAAAAAAAAAAAAAAAAAGATTAATTTTTTTGCTTTTATATATATACATATAACAAGCGGAGAGATTAACGTCGGAAAGGCTACCCCTGGGGTAGACAGACGGAGAGCGCGTGATAGCAGGCCACGACAAGTCGCCGTGACCGTTGCCGCCCCCTTGCCACCGAAGCGCGCATGAAATGATTCGAACGAAACACCCCGAGAATCCACTTATGGCCGCTGTTGTTTTTCGGGTTCCTTTTTGTTTTCGTCTCTCATTTTGTTTTCCCAACGGGTGCATATATACATACCGCATAGACGTATTTATTTTGGTATTGGGAGGGGGGGGGGGGGGGGGGGGGGGGGGGTTGCGTTCGAACTATTACCTCCGCGGCGTGACACGGTCCAAGAATTCCCGATAGGTTTCGCGGGGACGAGAACGGAAGGTCGGTGTCAGATGGAAGAACGATGTTTAGCGAGCTCCTGGAAAACTATGATGGTCTCGGACAGCCCTATACGGGACCGTTTCACTACGCGGAACAACGAGCACCATCTCTAAAGGCGCGCGATCAGACTGCTCATAGGCCCAACGTTGGACCTCTTGACTCGGAGTCATTCTTATTCGTACTTGATGTAATATCAAGAACAAAAGGAAGTCTCGCGCATTTCATGCGCTGCCCGAACCATAGTTCTTCCAAGGTTTGGTTGCCGGAGGAATTGAAACGATGCTTCTGCGTCTTGATAAAATATTGCGGAGTTAATCTAAGATGCACTTACATGCATGA